>NC_134690.1:218419765-218424765 GCF_050947455.1 Rhinoderma darwinii | reverse complement strand
CAAATCAGTCTGGGAAAGGGGAAAATACAAATTCTAGATAAAAATAGCAAACTAGAATATTAAATATTATGACTGATATGAAAAAAATGTGAAAGATAGCCTGGCTTGTGCACTATTCTGGTATCTGGTATAAATATTAAATTAGAAAAGATTATTAAAAGAACAAAAAAAACAAAAAAACTGTGCTCAATAATAACTGAATATATTATGATTTCATCCAAAGCTCCAATTCTCTGGTACAATTATTCTGGATAGACTTAACCTTCTCCTCCTCAGGACCTCAGGCCTCTTTGGTAAAATGAAGCAATCAGAGGATACATTGATTTTCTTTTCCTACTCCTGTTTTCTGCGCCTGGACACTGACTAAAAATGCAGCTTACTTAGAATATTGAAAGTATGGGATATTCCTATACTTCAGATGCAGAAAGTACTCTGGTCTTGGGTATTAGGCTGCCTATATTATGTTATAGAAGCTCCTTTTTTTTTTTTTTAGGGGGGGGGGGTGTAAATAAGAATAACACAAAATTGAAAACACGTATTTTATAACAAACGTCCACAAACACATAAGAACTTAAAACAAAGAAGAGCACTGTGTAACATGGTGTCCTTAACCCTATGGTGTCATTAACCCTACAAATTCTCCCTTTCTAGATTGACCATCAGTCTATTCATGGGTTTTGGAGGACTAAATCTTCATTGAATGGTTCATGTAAACTTCAATTTCCTTACAGTGCAAATTTAGACTCAAACATAAAGTCACCATTGTAACTTAGGGCTCCACATTAGACACACAGTAGTAGTTAGAATCATCATCATCACCATCATGATTCCGGGGGATAAAGCTAACTCTTGCTGTCACCATTGTTTATGGTGTAGACGTGGGTGGCTTCCTTTATTCTACATAAGCCCCTGACATGTACGTTGTGTATACTCACTCTACTCCATTGCCTGGGTAGTCGCCTGTAAAGGTCATAACACATCACTACACCTGCTACCAAGTATGATAGTCCAGTGAGCTGCTTTGTTCTCTCATAGTATAAAAGGACAATGAAAAGTTCTAAGTGTTGGGTGATTGAGGGTTCACTGGACAGGAGTCTGCACCCCAAGGTGTGGTGGTGTGTCTCTGCTAGCCCCATATACATCCTCTGCCCCTGGAATAGTCCCTCCTGGTGGAGTCATCCTTTTCTCTTTCTGTCTCCTGTTACAAAACCAAACTCTGACCACCTCCTTTTCTAGCTGTAGACTGTCCGCAAGTGATGTGATTTCCTGGGCAGATGGCTTGGGACACTTAAGGAAATGACTTTCCAGGGCCCCCTTTACGCTGACCTCAATGGAGGTCCTCTTTTTCCTTTTCCTGCCCTGAGCTGCTATCTTGTCTATACTGGTAGGACTTCCAGAAGACGAGTCCGCCTCTTCCAGCCACTTGTTCAACAAAGGCTTGAGCTTGCACATGTTCTTAAAGCTCAGTTGCAGGGCCTCGAACCTGCAGATGGTGGTCTGGGAGAAGACATTGCCATACAGAGTGCCCAGAGCCAGTCCAACGTCAGCTTGGGTAAATCCTAGTTTGATTCTTCTCTGCTTGAACTGCTTGGCAAACTGCTCCAGGTCATCTGAAGTTGGGGTATCCTCATCTGAATGGTCGTGGTGACCCTGGTGCTGGGAGTGCTGTTGCTGCTGCTGCTGTTGCTGCTGCTGCTGTTGCTGCTGGGACTGCTGTTGATGGCCGTGGTCGCCATGGTGGTCCTCATGGGCATCTCTCAGCCCGTGATGGTGCATGCCTTGCCCAGAGCCTGGGTTGATCATGCCATTGACCGTGAAAGTGGGCTGGGAGTAGATGAGACCCTGACCGTTGGTGGATGCCATGCTGGGCAGGTGAGCTGAGGTGGTGGTCCTCCATGCCCCTGCACTATGGTGGTTCCCGTGTGCTGGGTGCACCAGATGAGGACCTCTGCTCTGGTGCTGTAAAGTACCTGCGCTGTGCAACTCCTCCCTGCTGGGCTGCACTGTGGGTTTGATGTCCTGCTGGCCCAGGGGACTAGTGGACCAGGGTGCCCCATCCCCGTGAGACAGAGCCGTAATCCACTGGTGTGCGTGGCTCAGAGGGTGCCCATTACTCTGCAATGTGTAATCGCTCTGCACCAGAGTCTGTGCATCCCTGTATCCCGCAGCCTGCTGCATGCCACCGGGCTCCGCATGCACGATGGACGAGCTGGAGCTCAGCAGGTTGTAGTGGTTAGACGCTGTGGTCGCCATGACTCTCGGAGCCCGACTGATAGCCCTGGTTAAAGGAGCCGAGCATTTGACAGCTACTTCCCCTCGCCCCAGGCGCCCCTCTCTCTCTTCCCTCTCCTGTGTTGTCTCTGCCCCTCTCTGCCTGCAGCAGCCTGTGCACGCGTCCCTGACTCCGCCTCCCCGCGCTTTCTATTGGCTGCCTCCTCTGTGATTTACGTGGATACCATTAGCAACCGGAGACAGCCCTGTGGGCTGATTGGTTGAAAGCTCTAGACGCCCTGCCCACTCTCCTTACCAACCTGCAGATGCTGCATCCACATGGAAGAGGAGCAGTAAGAGGGATGCTGTGTACGCGGGTAGAGAGGCAGCGCTGTGCTCCTGATACTGGAAATAAAACTCTTCTTATCCCATGAACTAGTCTCTGAGTCTTTAATAGACAGCGCTGCACCTGCTCCTCTAACTCTGGCTCCTCCTGTACATAGTATATGAGTACATGCTGCCTGGGAGCAGCGGTGCCCGGTGGGACAGTGATCACCAGCAGATAAGTGGCTGCCCTGCCTACAGACACCGCTATGTGCGCCCCTTCATCCGCCTCCTCTCCCACCACCTAATCTATTCATAACCATTCTAGAGATTTAACTTTCAGATTAGCTGCTGTCAGTTGGCCGGCATTGTGCAATAGCAGCGCGACTGGTGAGCGGCGATGATGTCACTGTAATTAACGGGAATGTCATTAGGAGAGTCAAGCCGAGGAGTCAGCCGCACCGCGCAGCCAATGGCAGAGGAAGCTGTGCCACCTACACCATAGGACTGAGCCGCTGCCAGCAGGTGCCAGGCATGTAAGCATTGAAGACGGGATGCGAGTGTGAGAGAGGTCACCAAGAGGGTTATGCGGCATAATGTTCTCATGGAGGGTTAACTGGCTCATTCAAGAAACCTTCACTAATAGTATCTCACTCCAGTCATCCATCTATCTATCTATCTATCTATCTATCTATCTATCTATCTATCTATCTATCTATCTATCTATCTATCTATCTATCTATCTATCTATCTATCTATCTATCTATCTATCTATCTATCTATCTTCTAATTGTCATATCTATCTATCTATCTATCTATCTATCTATCTATCTATCTATCTATCTATCTATCTATCTATCTATCTATCTATCTATCTATCTATCTATCTATCTATCTATCTATCTATCTATCTATCTTCTAATTGCCATTATCTATCTATCTATCTATCTATCTATCTATCTATCTATCTATCTATCTATCTATCTATCTATCTATCTATCTATCTATCTATCTATCTATCTATCTATCTATCTATCTATCTATCTATCTATCTATCTATCTATCTATCTATCTATCTAATCTATTCTCCCCCAACCCCTCTTTCTGGCATTATATACACACACACACACAGATAAACAGTATGACTTGTTGCTGTCTTATCAGAGTGACAGGTAATAATGTGTTTTTTTCTCTATCGATCTGTAGAGTACACACTCCACGTGTGTCCATGTATTGCTCACACTTCTTGTGTCCCCCTCTGCTTTAACGCCACATGCCATGAGTATTGATTATTAAGAAATTCGTATAATTTCTTTATAAAACATGCATTCAATATCTATCTATCTATCTATCTATCTATCTATCTATCTATCTATCTATCTATCTATCTATCTATCTATCTATCTATCTATCTATCTATCTATCTATCTGTCTGTCTGTCTGTCTGTCTGTCTGTCTGTCTGTCATGACTGGTTGCTGTCTTATCAGATTGCCTGGTATAATGTATTTTCTCTATCGATCCTTGGTGTACACACTCCACGTGTCCCCATGTATTGAGCATTGATGAGTTACACGTCTTGTGTCCTCCTCTATTGCAACATATCACCTTGTTTACCGTTTTGATCATTTTGCTAAGATTTCCGTCATCCGCCTTGTGAATAAATAAGTGTGGACAAAGTTGTACTGAGATAAAGGACAAGTCTTGTTAATGACCCCGGATAATTCTGCATATAGGACTTAATGACGGGCACCACGTATACAGGAATCAGTGGGTGAGGGGTCAGTGATTGTCTTCTCTGGTGCAGGTGGTAATAATAATACTAGTGACTGGCAGCTGGATGTACAACATTGTGGGCATCATGGATCTACCATAGGATCACACTCTGCAAACAAGTAAACTAGACCATTGTGTCCAATCTGCTTTCTGACTGACTAATACAGATGTAGCAGAGACGAGTTTGTCATTTGAAGTTGTTTTTCACATACAGTACTGTGATTTACCTGTTGTCCTTTTGAAAACTGCAGATGAATACATCCTGATAAGACAATGAGTGGTGCCAAGGGGCAATTCAACTTTTCTACATCGGTACGACCTTGCTGGTGTATAGCAGAATGGAAATATCCCATCAATATACAGCTCTAGCCACCGAACAGAAAACCAGTAGTATCAGTCAATAGAGAAGATCAAAAGTACGATTGTTACCACCAGTATATATTATTACCAGTACATAAGCAGTATAGCACTGGTCAGCACTGGTTTCTTGCTAAATACACCTACACCCGGTGTATGGAACTATACTGCTGAATAGGCACAATTCACACACCACTTCTCCTTACATGTATGATCCAATATATTTCATCCCCTTTACTACATGCAAAATAGTATAAATGTAATTAAGTGACTGTGTGGTACCTAACTAGTCAGGCAGTGAAGTGGTTAAAACGGAGGCAGCGTATAATCACTA
>NC_134690.1:218362265-218414765 GCF_050947455.1 Rhinoderma darwinii | reverse complement strand
TATCTATCTATCTATCTATCTATCTATCTATCTATCTATCTATCTATCTATCTATCTATCTATCTATCTATCTATCCATCTATCTAAAGTCCAAATACAATGTCAGCCGCACAGCCTTGTGAATCATGGATGGATGCCAACCTGCCCCGGTCAGGGCTAACAGACCTGCTGTAGTAGAATCCAAAAATCAGGCAGCACTCCAAGGTATAAGCAAAGTAGAAAAAGGTGCTTTATTGGTCCATATACACACACACACACGACGTTTCAGCTCAACACTTGAGAAAGGCTCCTGTGTTGAGTTGAAACGTCGTGTGTATATGGACCAATAAAGCACCTTTTTCTACTTTGCTTATACCTTGGAGTGCTGCCTGATTTTTGGATTCTGTCTGTCTGTCCGTCCGTCCGTCCGTCTGTCTATCTAATATCTATCTTTCTCTACAATCCCAAACGACAACCTCAGTATATATATAGATATTTATTCATTCAATGTTGAGTTTAAATATTTTTGTGTTTGTACTTATCTTGCTTTTACATTAACTGCAATTCAGCAGATACTTTCTATATAGTCCCACATGTCTTCTGGCACCACTCCATCTGAGAGATTATCAGTAATACTATACTGTAATGGTTGTGGTAGTTGTAATATTCTTGTTGTTATTATTATTAATAATAATAATAATAGTAATAATAATAGTAATAATAATAGTAATAATAATAACAGTAATAATAATAATAATAATAATAATAGTAGTAGTAATAATAATAATAATAATAATAATAATAATAATACACATTATATGGTTTACTTTTATATTTATAAATACTTAAATTCTAATAATTTCATTGGTTAAAACAAGACGTTTGGAGTTAAAGGGAGTCTGTCACCAGAACTTCGTTTTGAACAAGCAATATTTCATGCTAACCTGATTTTAAATGTTTTTTTCCTTGTACCCCAGGTTGCCTGCTTTGCATTAAAAACACTTTTATGAAGTTTATGCAAAGTAGCATTCCGTGCAACGAGGGCGTGTCCATTGCACCAAAATGCTACTGCGTTATTGCCCTATTCAACCCCCCTCCCTCCCTGCTGGATGTGATTGACATGGGCCAGGCAGCGTACTCGGTGAGTTCACGACGGACCCCGTAGTGTAGTGAACAGGTGCGGGTTCCTGCATCTTTGTTGGCGCATGCGCAGTATAAACAATATGTCCGTCGTTGTAATCGGCACTACGCTGCATGCACCGATGACGTCATAAGCGTTCACTACACTGTGGTGCCAGGCGTGAACTCACCGAGTACGCTGCCTGGCCCATGTCAATCACATCCAGCCGGGAGGGAGGAAGGTTGAACAGGGCAATGACGCTAGCATTTTGGTTCCACGGACACTCCCTCATTGCACCGAAATGCTAATTTGCATAGACTTAATAAGAGTGTTTTTAATGCAAAGTAGGCACCCTGAGGAACAAGGAAAACACATTTTAAAATCAGGTTAGCATGAACTATATTAGCATACTTCTATCTAAAAACGGAAGTTCTGCTGACAGACTCCCTTTAACTACAGTATTAGGTAATATGAATGGGCTAAGGGGCCCTATATAATGACACTGTTGTGTATGGTCAGTCTTATTTGCACCTGTGTATACATAACTGGGACATTATGGAAAGTTCCATATTTTTTGGATTCCTCTAGTAAAATGTCCGGTCGTCTGTTACTCTTTTGTTTACCAAAAGTCCTAAGATGAAATAAGAGGTTTTTGCGCACACGAGACAAAGCCAGCGCTATATCCCCTCATACACGATTGTTCAGCTGCCTGGATCCCCAAGAAAATACTAGCTGGAAGGGGCGAAGTTAAAAGATTTGTTTTGTTCTGTGGTCGCAATGAGAAAATAAATAGGCTGAACTGCTAGGCAGAAAGTGTTTTCTCAGTGGATTCCACTAGTTTTGTATGTATGGTATATCCATTTTTGGTTCACTAACCCCAGAATGGTGAAGGAATGGGGTTGAGGCTTTAGTCTGTCAGTACAATGAAAATGGAGGTGTCTCTTTGTAATGCATATTGCTGGTCGCATTTAATGTAACTATTGTGAAGAGTGAATGTTTTGGTCTCCCCCGCCCGTCCCCTTTTAACCTCCTCTGTATTAGCCATTCAATGGGGAACACTCGGTGCATGTCTTCAGTGCAGCTCTCACAAGACAAGGAGCCAGATTTGGTGCATAAACCCAAATCCTGAATGAGGCTTCAACTTTAAGGGCCAAAGGGACAAAACTGAGGCCCAGGCTTCCTCAGAAGTGACTTCTTAAAAAAAAACCCTCCTCACAAAGAGGCAGCTGGCTCTTCTAATGAAACAGCCAGGACGACTACAGTGGAGGGGATCAATTTATGACAAGTCTATAGCAACACTTGCTGCCGGCTTTTCCCTAAGGCATATAGAAAACACATTTCAAAGCTGAAAAAAAATCTAAACAAAATGGATGAAAATGACTGAGACATATCATAGCTTTCCCGATATTAAAACATATTCGCATGCATATATGGATCAGTTTTCAAATTGCCCACTTTCCAGGTGCTATGGTGACAGGATATTGATTCCCTCTAGACAAATAAATGGAGGAATTTAACTGAAGTTTCCTCAAAGTTTCTTTGAGTGTATTCATCTCTTACTATGCTGTAATTTCCACTGCAGCTGTAAATGCTCTGCTACTTATATCCACTCATAATGTAGGACCTAAAGTGTGTAATGATCTCAATAATACTTTACCAGGTTTTCAAATGTTGTCATGTGTGTTATAGGTTTCACATTAGTTGTACCTTGAAACAATAAACTGCCGAAACACTCTCTGTCATCAAAACAAAGGGTAACGTATACGATAATGTTCTACTTTCCATAGAACATTAGACATAAAGCTCATAGTTCTTGTACTTTATTGTTAGAAAGAATCTCTCTCTCTCTCTTTCTCTATCTATCTATCTATCATCTATCTATCTATCTATCTATCTATCATCTATCTATCTATCTATCTATCTATCTATCTATCTATCTATCTATCTATCTATCTATCTATCTATCTATCTATCTATCTATCTATCTATCTATCTATCTATCTATCTATCTATCTATCATCCAAAAATCAGGCAGCACTCCAAGGTATAAGCAAGGTAGAAAAAGGTGCTTTATTGGTCCATATACACACGACGTTTCAGCTCAACACAGGAGCCTTTCTCAAGTGATAGATAGATCTATCTATCTATCTATCTATCTATCTATCTATCTATCTATCTATCTATCTATCTATCTATCTATCTATCTATCTATCTATCTATCTATCTATCTATCTATCTATCTATCTATCTATCTATCTATCCATCTATCCATCCATCCATCCATCCATCCATCCATCCATCCATCCATCCATCCATCCATCCATCCATCCATCCATCTATCTATCTATCTATCTATCTATCTATCTATCTATCTATCTATCTATCTATCTATCTATCTATCTATCTATCTATCTATCTATCTATCTATCTATCTCTCACACAATGTACATTCTATGTAGATACTCACATTGTAGTACTGACTAGTGGGGCACAGGGTGTACAGGAAATAACTTTTAGTTGTGTTTCTAATGTAAGCAGCTCACACAGTGCTGCCATTGTGATCCCAAGTAGCCACTTTGCTTTGAATATGAATATGCCCCTCGATGGCTGTATTGAAGTTACCTGGTGGCCTCTGAAGCGCGATTACTGAGTGCATTAATGACATGTAAATTCTCATTACTTTTCTAAACAACACATAGATAAAGAACGAAAGTGCTACTGAGCCTCGGCTATCTATCTATCTATCTATCTATCTATCTATCTATCTATCTATCTATCTATCTATCTATCTATCTATCTATCTATCTATCTATCTATCTATCTATCTATCTATCTATCTATCTATCTATCTATCTATCTATCTATCTATCTATCTATCTCATATCTATCTATCTATCTATCTATCTATCTATCTATCTATCTATCTATCTATCTATCTATCTATCTATCTATCTATCTATCTATCTATCTATCTGTGTTCCTTATTTTCTGCAGAACAATAGTAGTGTAAGGGAAAGAGGTTTCTATTGGAATTACACAGATGTAAACAGAACAGATTGATAGACAGACATGGTATGGAGTAGGAGGAATTAGGTGGTTATGCCCCAGGAAAGTACACCTCCACCACCTCAATAGTTCTGTTATATATATTTATCTATAGTACTGATATATCAGCTACATACACAGTATAGTGAAAGTATGTATTGTATAGTGACACAAAGTCCCTCCAAGACTAGATGGATAATACATTTATGCAATAATAATTTTTCACTTATTTTACAGAAAGCTTCCTATCTCCCTAAATAGTGTTGTCCAACCTCTATTATAATGTTATCTAGGTCAAGGACGCCTCCTCACCCACTTGGTACCAAAGAACTTATCAGTCGCATCCTTTTTTGCTGGAAGGTGAATTTGTGACTATAAAATTTGAATACAAGTAGAATTAATGTTTCTTACGTATCAAATATAGATTTTTAAATCTTTTATTTTTATACAAATACCACATACAACCCCCACATACCCATTTTATGTGAAAGTGACAATATTTTGTCATAGGCCTCTTTCATTCACTTTGTATTTGTATTATGATATTCCATGTTAGACAATTCACACATGTGTGTGTTTCTATACAGAGTGCACATAACTCAATATGCAACACACTCCATGGGATGATTTTAGATTTCTATCACATTTGTATTGTGGATCATTATTTGTATGTGACGTATAGGAGAAAATTTACATGAAAATAGACAGGAAAATATAAATGAAAAAAAAAATACAGACACAACACTGACATAATTTCTGAGCTCAATGTAAACAAAACCATTCGTTGTCCTATTTAGCTCCATGTTTTAGTCTTCATTTCACAAAAGTGCACAAAACCTACACCAGACACACAAAGCAAACACTAATAATCTCATGGCATTTAAATTACAATCTAGTTACATATTTATAGTATAAGCTTTTAATTTATTTATTTTTTTATTGAGTGCTTTGAATGTTACTTCATTGGTTTTTATGGGATTTTAAAACCCTCTTAATTTGGGCTCAAGATGGAATGCATTCTACTTATCCTACCAATTGTGCTCCAGTCCACGGCCAGGCCTGATGTCCCTCTGTTAGCACAGAGACCTCCTTCACACAAGGTTTTTGTATGGCATTTTAAACTGCATGAAAAATGGAACATACATTTTTATGGTGTTTTTACATCCGTTTTTAGTGCCTTTTTCTATTTAGGGTCATTATATACATGGGTTTTTCCTAGAGTTTCTGAAGATGTATAGGGAAGCCTATGGGAAAAAATGCCACAAAGCAAAACGACGTGTATGTCGTTTTTTTTTTTATTTTAACATAGAATTTAAAATAACATCTGGCTGCAATATTTTTTTGGGGAAAAACACCACCGAAAACGTGAGTAAACGTTTTGTGTGAATCCAGCCTAAGGGCATGTTCAGACATGGCAGAATTGATGTGGAATTCTCCAGCGGCTGTTTTTTTCATTTCTTTCTATACATTTTTAGGGGAGTTAGTGCAGACATTGCAGAAAATTACTTTTCTGAATTTAGGCTGCGGTACAGAATTTTCCCTCCGCAGGATGCTCATTACATTGCGGAGAAGAAGCGGAAATTTCACTGCGGATTTCAGCCTTTGCAATACAAAAACTGAAATCTGTGGCAAGTCCGCTGTGATATCTGCAACGTCTGAATTACCTGTCAAATATGCAAATGTTGCTGCAGATTCATTGCGTAATTGCCCCAAATCTACAACAACATTTGCAGCGGAAAAATTCCCCCACATCTGAACGTGCCCTAACACTGAAAACAGAAAACTCGAAAAAATTTAATTTTACCTAAATTAAAATGTAAGGTTCTTCTTTTTAGTATTATTTCGATGTAAGCATTATTATTTTATAACCAGTTTGATTGACACACACACAAGCACACACAACTTCTCCAGTATACACCTATGATGGTGACAATGCCTTACCATTGTCTAGACACATGCAAAGCAACTACTAATAATCCAACTAGCCCACAATTAGACTATATTTTTATCAATATAAGAAATGATTATGTTGTATTCATTATTACTTTATAATCACACACACAGACAACACCCACACGCATACACAGCACATGTCACACGCACACATGTATATACGTCACATGCCACACACACAAAGCTCGCCCCCTACACCTCTAAAACTCTTTGCTGTGAATTTTGCCGCAAATTTGCGGCAATTGCGCAATGAATCTGCTGCAAGATTTGCATATGTGGGGATTCCTTCAGATGTGGCGTATTTCACAGCGGACTTGCCGCAGGTTTAAGTCTAAGGGTATGTGCACACGGTAGCAGGCTTTTACGTCTGTAAAGACAGACTGTTTTCAGGAGAAAACAGCTGCCTCGTTTCAGCCGTAATTGCTCCTCCTCGCATTTTGCGAGGCTTCTCTGACAACCGTAAATTTTGAGCTGCTCTTCATTGAGTTCAATGAAGAATGGCTCAAATTACGTCTGGAAGAAGTGTCCTGCACTTCTTTTGACGAGGCTGTATTTTTACGCGTCGTCGTTTGACAGCTGTCAAACGACGACGCGTAAATGACAGGTTGTCTGCACAGTACGTCGGCAAACCCATTCAAATGAATGGGCAGATGTTTGCCGATGTATTGTAGCCCTATTTTCAGACGTAAAACGAGGCATAAAACGCCTCGTTTACGTCTGAAAATAGGTCGTGTGAACCCAGCCTTAGCATTGCAATGGCTGAAATCCGCAGTGAAAATCCGCTGCTTCACCGCAACAGACTAAGCATGCTCGGAATGTAAAAGCAATTTTTCGCACCATTGTTTTCCGCAACTAAAAAGCTATAGAAGCTAAAGAAAAAAAAAGGTCTGCTGCGGATTTCCGTTCTGCAGAAATCCTCCACAACTGAACGTGCCCTAAGACCTTGTTCACGGTGCGATTGTGGTGTGATTGTGCATGTTTTTTTTTTATAAGCCTAAACCAGGATTGTATCCAAAGGAGAGAAGTATAATCTTTTCTTTACACTTTTCTTCTGTTTGATTTTGGCTAAAAAAATGAATACAAAGCTGCACCAGATCTGTATTGTGTGATGATGTCCTTAGGATGCCCGCGGCTGACCATACTGTATGCGCACACAAAACAACATCTACTAATCCAATTACACCTAAATTAGAACTCCAATTTTATTTAACTTGATAACATTTAGAATTCTATATCCGCATGTTTGGAAACGACTCCAGAAGAATGAACTGCACAAATATAACATATTACGCTACAGATGGAGGCACCGCCATGATTTATATGGGGTATGAATGCTTTATCAGGAGAGCAATACATTTAAACGATAGTCTGTCTTCATCTCAGCAGTTCTTGTAACGCACGGCATTAATAATACAGCAGCCACCCTCAAAGTATTCTTTTCCCTGATAACATATGATGTTCTTTAAAAGTTAATCAGTTCATAAGAAAAGAGGAAATGGATAATGATATTCACATTTAGAGAAAAAAACTGCTTGAAAGAAATGACTGTAATGAAGAGAACATTTGTAGTAATTTGTTGATAATTATCAGAATCACCAAATATTCGCAGAGGCTTTAACATTACGTGTTGGAAGAAAAGGAAAACATATTATTTTAATCGTCTGATATGCAAACTATGGACCATTCAATTACAAGGCTTAATAATGCATACATGATGTGATCTTGTTATTGAAACCAGGAGGTCCAAGATAATTCACTCTAAAGAGCCAGTGTGCTCTCACATCCATTGCTGAGGACCAGGGGCCCCTGCCAAACTACAGTTAAGAGAATAAAAATTAATGGCTGAGAATCTGAGCGTTAAATTAACATTAATTATATGACCTGCCTGCTGGAAAGATTACATTTCTTACGCCCTAATTAGATAACGTCTCCTCATACATCAAACAATTTCCATTTGCATTTTCATATTTCTGGATTAAAATTCATAGAGGGGTTTCCCCAGCTGTTTTGCTGGTGTATTAAACCTAGAGAATAACAGGCAAAAGCCTCATGCTTTATCCTAGAATTAGAGGACATCCAAGGGTGTACAGGTGTTGGGACATTTACTTAACCCAGCCAGATCTTCATTGAGTACCATGCATGAGATATTTATCAGATACAAGTCCTTCTATCTATCTATCATCTATCTATCTATCTATCTATCTATCTATCTATCTATCTATCTATCTATCTATCTATCTATCTATCTATCTATCTATCTATCTATCTATCTATCTATCTATCTATCTATCTATCTATCTGTCTATCTCTCTCATATCTATCTATCTATCTATCTATCTATCTATCTATCTATCTATCTATCTATCTATCTATCTATCTATCTATCTATCTATCTATCATCTATCTATCTATCTATCTATCTATCTATCTATCTATCTATCTATCTATCTATCTATCTATCTATCTATCTATCTATCTATCTATCTATCATATCTATCTATCTATCTATCTATCTATCTATCTATCTATCTATCTATCTATCTATCTATCTATCTATCTATCTATCTATCTATCTATCTATCTATCTATCTATCTATCTATCTAATATATATACTATTATATATTATGTATGTTTGTTAAAGGGACACTAAACATAAATCCTATTGCACCTACGTGTACTAGTGCAACCTATTGTTCCCTGTTAGCAGCAATTTCAGACTATTTTTTGACCAACTCTATTAGCATTTTATTTTTTAATGAAATTACTGAGGGAAAATTCAAAAAATATTTGTCCCATAAAGACCGTTTTATCATATACCTCCAGTGCAGTCACAAACACAAGATATATACATTACATGTTGCAAGTATTGAGAGATTAGTATAGTCTCTTGATAGTTGAGGCAAATCGTAGGATAAATTGACATTGTTGACAACTTATAGTTATCACACCAAGTGCAGCGGACTATATTAAGTCATTTAAGAATCCAACAAGCATCTGAGAAGTTTTAATAGATTCTTGATTTAACCTAAACCTACAGGAGCAGTATCTGTGGCGGAGGACTCTTGGGTCACAGTAGGCACCAGGGCCTGAGTGCGACCAAAACCTCTGAACCTCCAATAGCAATGCCACTGCCTGTGAAAAGTCATCATATGAAACTGTCAGATACATTTTAAAAATGCTTTGACCAAACTTTAACCTTTGCACACCATTCCTTTTTTTTTCTTCTAAATAGTTGATAAATTCTATTCTGATTGATTTTATAATAGAAATTTACAATGGTTGGTCTGTTTTGTTATTCTGATATAGAGCTCTAAATCCCCACCTTATCTTTACACCACCATAGAGGTAAAGTGAAACTTTTCATAATTAGTAAAATGGACCCATTAGGGTCATTTACATACCAGAGATGTTATTTATTTCACTCTAGTGAAATGCAAGTTCCCAAGGTGCTTTGTACACTATAGGCCCATTGTCCCAAAGGACACAACAAATAGTTCTGCATATTACAGGGCTGTGCAGCAACATTTGCCCAAAAAAATTCCCCTCTTATAACATAACATTAAAAGATAAAATTCTGTCTCCCTCCATCCAACACTAGGGGGAGCTTAGGAGCTTACTCCATATATTGAACTCAATACTAACTCCATGTGCAGTAAGCTCCAAGTGACACCTGAAGCCAGACAGACTTGTATAACTTAACGCTGAGATATATAATATGAAATTATTATTATTATGAAATTAATCAGCACATAGTTTTGGACCAAAAAAGAAGACATGGTCTTAAAAGGTAGACATTCACTTTAAGATAAATATAGTTATATTCTAAAACTATTGGCCTTTATTACATTCCCACATTTGGATGAAACTGTACGTCCATTTTAGCAGGTGTTGGCTGTAATATATGACTGCTGCACCTAGGTGGTTAGACAGAAGGAGGTGGCTCCCTCTATCAACCATCGGTGCCCCACAATAGGATTGTGGGGTACAATGGGTTGCTATGGCAGCCATGGGCCTAGCAATAGCCCCTAGGTTTTCCATTCTTGTATGCCTGTTAGGTCATGGTGAAGGTATGTCAGACTAGATCAGTTTTTTACTGACAGGCAAAAATGCTTTGCTACACTAAGTATACTAAAGCACTGTATCAGTGATCAAAGGATCGCATTGTGAAATCCCCTAGTTGGACTAAAAAAATAAACTGAATAATAAAAAAAAATAACACATGCATGGTACTGCCAGAACCACAATGACCCGTGCAATAAAGTTATCACATTATTTAAACCTAATGGTGAACGATGTAAAAAAATAATTTCAGTTTTTTTCCATTCCCCAAAAAAGAGTTAAGAAAAGTTAATCAATAAAATATATGTACCCCAAAATGTGCCATTGAAAAATACAAGTTATCCTGCAAAAAACAAACCCTCATAAAGCTACGTTGACGAAAAAACAAAAATGTTATTGCTCTTGGAACTTAGTGACGTAAAAATTAAAATAATCTAGTGGTCTTGAAGGCCAAAAAAGGCTCGGTACTGAAGGGGTTGTGAAGAAAATGTCATCAAAATATCAAAATAAAGAAAACTAACAACTTTGTATATTTAGCAATATATCTGGTGTTATGTCTGGACACTGGGTAAAAAACACAAAAATAAGGGGCGCTACCTAGAGCAATATTGTTTGTACAAAAGGAAGACCATTTTTGTATAAATCATAACTACTCACAAGAAGTAATAACCTGAGATGGATGTGCAACGCAGAGGCACAACACTATGTAATACTATGTTAGTAGCTCCACAGAAAAGTTGCTGCACCAGTCTGGAGCTCTATATTCTACTTTTCCAGGTGAAACACATAAAAGAAACCACAACAGTAGAAAAAAAGCACTCCTGAAGATGAGTTTATTGGAAGTGACAATGTGCTTTGATTCCATTCGTGGATCCTCGTCAGGTCTGGTACACTTAGTGGACAATACAGCAGTTAAAGCTAAAAAGGCCCATGAAAAGACATTTTTTTTAAGCACCCATTCAAGCTTTAAAAACCTGCCAAAGATCGCAAAATAATGTCAAAACTCGTGTCACTGGCAGTAAAAGTTAATGCTTTGAAGATCTTTAAAGTCAAGTTCTTTATACATTGATCAAGCAGCACCGCATCATCTCCAGGAGTAATTTTTCTTTCTCTATTGTTGTGGTTATGTCTGGTCACTGGGTTTATTTAAAAAAAAAAACATGTGACTTCATATATTTATATTACATGTTCTGCATAGTTATGGCTGGCCAACTCCACATCCATGTTCTTAGTAGATTGTTCCATGGGCGGTCTTCCCTTAAGCCAACCATACTCCCACCTATCATTGGTGAGGTATTTCTTTATTCATAGACCCCAATGGGAAAATACGATGCATAATTGTAATGTTATGCTTCTCATTGGTGCCTAATATATTCTTTGGACTTATTTTGAGTTTGATTGTTACACTAGCTGAAATATAAAATTGTCAGCCTAAAGTAATTTGAAGATAGCTCCTTTTTATATATGGCATGTAGTTGTGGACTACTGCTACTTTTATAGTGGCCTTAGGGAATGTGTTATAGAGCACCTGAATTCAGATACCTTGACTTTAAAATGGTGTAAAGCAAGACCATGCTGCTGTGTTACTGGTAAAGCTGGTAAAGCTTAACGAGGCTCTGTCACTAGTTTAGTAATGCCCAATCTCCTAGCTAATCTACTAGGCACTGTCACACTGATAATGATAGTGAAATTTGTGTCCCAAAACTTATATTATTTTAAAAGTTAAGAGTTTTTTTCTAAATATGTAAATGAGGCTATACTGGACAAGTGGATGTCCAGTATACCACCAGCGATTCTCCTGAGGTGGAGCTACCTCACAGTCTCTGACACTGTCCTATCAACATGAAGCTGCTTCACACAGTGTGAGAGACTGAGGCTGGAGGGAAGGGGGATCACTTCAAATAGAGAGGAGATTCTAATCTTTCATATGGCACCAGGATCGCAGTTCTAGCTGTGAAACAACTGGGGATATCACCAGTTGAAAACAGTTGGGATTGGAAGCTGTATACAATATGATCACACTGTTGCTGGGCTGGGAAGAGGAGAACTGTATGAGGCTGATCGGACAGCATCATACCGAAAACATTTCACCGCCCAGAGTGAAAAGAAAGAGTAACCTCCCATTTGGCAAGTGTAGCCAAATTAGCATATTTAGAAAAATGCTCATAACTTTGCAAATAATAAACATTTAAAAAAAATAAATAAATCACACTGTAGTTATTAGTATCATAGTCTATTAGATTAGTTAGGAGATAGGGAATTAATAAACTAATGACAGATCCTGTTTGTGTGAGAGCCCTGGAGACCAAGTATCAGTAACCGAGGCTACATTGACGGAATCAATAGCATAGTCGACTACGGTATTCATCCCGTCAAAACCACGAAACCCTTGCACAACAGAGACAAACAGACACCATTGGCACCGGATCCGTCACCATTTAAATCAATGGTGATGGAAACGGAAACCTATGGTTTCTGTTTGTGTCTCTCAGGGCTCCGTTTCAATGGAAAGCTCCAACGGAACGTCGGAACGGAGCCCTAACGCAGATGTGAACAAAGCCTTACCCCATGTCTAAAAATGTAAAAATTACATTTTATCTCAGGCAATTAAGAGATCGTGTGAGATGGTAATTATCATACCCCTACAATGTGGAGGCGGGCATGTGAGGATACTCAGAAAACATAGGAAGGAGAATGAGACACAGGCAGCTCATGGTCAATATGACACAAAAATTCCATGCTGTAGATCTAAATAAAGGTTGTCCATTTGATAAGCTTCTTTCATTCCATATAAGAAATGGGACTAAGCTTGATGCCATGTTTGATCAGTCTATCTTTACCTTATCTATACATTGTTAATGTGCTAAATGACTATTCTAGCTGCAAACGTCTGGTTTTTAATGCAAAATCTACATAGGTGTATAGAGGCCCATTTCCAGCAACCATCACTCCAGTGTTCTAATGGTACATTGTGTTTGCTAACTGTGTTAGAAGGCTAATGGATGATTAGAAAACACTTGAAAACCCTTGTGCAATTATATTAGCACCGCTGTAAACAGTTTTGCTGTTTAGAGGAGCTATAAAACTGACCTTCCTTTGAGCTAGTTGAGAATATGGAACATTACATTTGTGGGTTTGATTAAACTTTCAAAATGGCTAGAAAAAGAGAGCTGTCATGTGAAACTCGACAGTCTATTCTTGTTCTTAGAAATGAAGGCTATTCCATGCGAGAAATTGCCAAGAAACTGAAGATTTCCTACAACGGTGTGTACTACTCCCTTCAGAGGACAGGCTCTACCCAGAGTAGAAAGAGAAGTGGGAGGCCCCGCTGCACAACTGAGCAACAAGACAAGTACATTAGAGTCTCTAGTTTGAGAAATAGATGCCTCACAGGTCCTCAACTGGCAACTTCATTAAATAGTACCCGCAAAACGCAAGTGTCAACGTCTACAGTGAAGAGGCGACTCCAGGATGCTGGCCTTCAGGGCAGAGTGGCAAAGAAAAATCCATATCTGAGACTGGCTAATAAAAGGAAAAGATTAATATGGGCAAAAGCACACAGACATTGGACAGAGGAAGATTGGAAAAAAGTGTTATGGACAGACAAATCGAAGTTTAAGGTGTTTGGATCACACAGAAGAACATTTGTGAGACGTAGAACAACTGAAAAGATGCTGGAAGAGTGCCTGACGCCATCTGTCAAGCATGGTGGAGGTAATGTGATGGTCTGTGGTTGCTTTGGTGCTGGTAAAGTGGGAGATTTGTATAAGGTAAAAGGGATTTTGAATAAGGAAGGCTATCACTCCATTTTGCAATGCCATGCCATACCCTGTGGACAGCGCTTGATTGGAGCCAATTTCATCCTACAACAGGACAATGACCCAAAGCACACCTCCAAATTATGTAAGAACTATTTAGGGAAGAAGCAGGCAGCTGGTATTCTATCTGTAATGGAGTGGCCAGCGCAGTCACCAGATCTCAACCCCATAGAGCTGTTGTGGGAGCAGCTTGACCGTATGGTACACAAGAAGTGCCCATCAAGCCAATCCAACTTGTGGGAGGGCCTTCTGGAAGCATGGGCTGAAATTTCTCCCAATTACCTCAGCAAATTAAGAGCTAGAATGTCAAAGGTCTGCAATGCTTTAATTGCTGCAAATGGAGCATTCTTTGACGAAAGCAAAGTTTGAAGGAGAAAATTATTATTTCAAATAAAAAACATTATTTCTAACCTTGTCAGTGTCTTGACTATATTTTCTTTTCCATTAGTCATCTAGTCAAAAGATTGATTAATCAATATCATTTTTTTTATGCATAGAGTCGATAGAGAAATTGTGTGGGCTTAAAACCACTTGAACCCAAAAACTATGTATAACAACACTGCAATTGATTGTATTTCACTACCCATTTATGTAGGTACATATAGATATATCGATATGTATATATATTTATATATATATAGATATATCTATATATATAGATATATTTATATATATATATATATATACATATATATATATATATATATATATATATATATATATATATATATATATATAATCCAAAAATCAGGCAGCACTCCAAGGTATAAGCAAGGTAGAAAAAGGTGCTTTATTGGTCCATATACACACGACGTTTCAGCTCAACACAGGAGCCTTTCTTTACTTGAGAAAGGCTCCTGTGTTGAGCTGAAACGTCGTGTGTATATGGACCAATAAAGCAACTTTTTCTACCTTGCTTATACCTTGGAGTGCTGCCTGATTTTTGGATTCTACTACAGCAGGTCTGTTAGCCCTGACCTGGGCAGGTCGGCACCCCCCTATGATTTACAAGGCTGTGCGGCTGACATTGTATTTGGACTTATATATATATATATATATATATATATATATATATATATATATATATATCTATATGTATATATATGTATATATACATATAGATATATCTATATATACATACATAAATGTGTAGTGACAAAAGAGGGTCCTGACAATTGCTAAAAAAAATACTTGGTCTCATGTATGACAGCACAGACTTGGCGAAGACCTATATTTGTTTTATATCAGGCTGTAAAGTAAGAAACATGTACCATGAGTCATAAGTCATTGTTAAATATGTTGCGGTCATTGCTCCAAATAATGACCATTTATGATAAACCTGCCCCATAGTCTAATGCTCATTATTTTACATCCCACTTATGCCATTGTAAAATGCTTTTGAAATACAAATGATAAACGCAGATCTGTGTCGAATGAAAGCGTTTCATAAGGACATCACTGTCCATGGTGCTGAAAATATAAATTTTCTTCTCCTGTAACAGTGAATTGACCACAATGAAGTAGGTGTTGCAGGCAAATTATTGGATACTGCTGCTTTTATCTATCAAATTGTATGCAGACGACACTCTTTAAATATCTGAGAGCTGATCCTTTCCCAGTTAATAGTATTATAAATATGCCAACATACATTCCTTGCCATCCCTATGGAGAGAAGCTACATATATTACAATTATATCAGCAATGTTTTATAAAATGTTAGGCAACCATAATTCTTCAAGTGCACCTACAGTATGTGAACTGACAAGTTAAAAGTTATCAGTTTACTGATGTAAATAATATCACCTGAATTCTGCATTAGATGTATGGAGCGAACAGTCAGTTCTTACAGTAGATTGTAGAGCAATAGTTTGATTATGTATAACAAATAACACTCACATAACCAATTGCACTAGTGCTCCAAAATACACATGTGGCCCAGTTTTATATAGGTATGGTATATACAGGGCAATGAGAATCTCTCAGACTAGTAAGCAGAATGTAGACCTACAGTTCTTAGTAAAAACAGATTAATGATGAAGCACAGATAGACTAAAATTAGAGTGAGATAAAAAGCTAAAGCTGATAATAGTAATAATGATAATAATATGCCAAATCTATCTATCTATCTATCTATCTATCTATCTATCTATCTATCTATCTATCTATCTATCTATCTATCTATCTATCTATCTATCTATCTATCTATCTATCTATCTATCTATCTATCTAATCTATCTATCAAAATACTCAAAATAGATATCTTAAACAGACCGACTTCAGGTCTAAAGTCATCACTAACATCACTATCTGCTTGTACAGATTTAACAGAAGCCAAGCTTACACTTGGCATTCACCATCAATGTGCTGCATTGAGAAGCAGTTTCTACCTAGCACAAAAACATTTAATTTCTATCAAATCCTGTTATATTTGCATAGTGATGGTATAGATGGCAGATACCTGTAGAAGAAACCAACCGACGCCCGAAATCCCCGTCGATCAGCTGTTTTGAAGAATCCACAGTGCTTGTACGAACGCTGCTACCCCTCCATTTCTTCTTGCTCACTGCGAATCTTCTACTCGCATTTAGCGGCGATTCACATGAATTGCAGCCTTTTCTCTCATTCAGGGCCGCCATCAGGGCAGTACAGCTGGCACTGCAGTCAGTGGCCCTGCCGCCTTCTTCTTATTAACTTTAAACATTTCTATCAGGGCCCCAGTGTTAGTCACTTGGAGAAAGGAACAGAGCCTTCAACTAAGGCCCGTTCCTTTCTCTGAAGTAACTAACGCTGAGACCCTAAGAGGACTTCAGGGAAGCTGCTGCATGAGCAGCATGAAAGCAGCTCAGTGTGGAAAGAGACCACCAGACAGGTCTTTCTCTACACAGCCGACTGGACCCTGCAAGACTGGTGAGTGCCCCATCCTCTTTCACATCCCTCCTGACCCCACTTGCAAAAAATAAAGTGTTTTGCATTTATTTGCCGCAATTTTAGTAATTGCGGAAAAATGGAGCAGTTTTGGAGTGATTTTAAAAATTGCAGCACAACTGCCTCACTTGTGCCACGATTATAAAAAATTGCATAAAAAAATTGTACAAAACATGAAAAAAAATGTTATTTTAGACCAGGGGTCTCAAACTCGGCAGGGTAAGTGGGCCGCATATAGAAAAAATGGGATGTTGACGGGCCGCATTACATTCAAATTTGATACAACACAAAATTATTGTTAATAAATTACTTATTTGAACTACTATAACAGTATATTACTATAATAATAATAATAATAATAATACTAATAATAATAATAATACATTACTATTAAATTAATACTACATTACTATAATAATACCACTAGGTTTAAAATTTGAGAGATTTCTCCACGTGCTTATTTCAACAATCCAGCTTTCCAGTTTAAGTGTCGCTAAATGCAGTCCGGCGGCTCAGTTGGCAGACACATGTCAAGATTGGGCAGTCCCTTTTTAGATACTGCCACAGTGCCCTCTGTAGATGCTGCCACAGTGCCCTCTGTAGATGCTGCCACAGTGCCCTCTGTAGATGCTGCCACAGTGCCCTCTGTAGATGCTGCCACAGTGCCCTCTGTGGATGCTGCCGAAGTGCCCTCTGTGGATGCTTCCGCTGTGCACTCTGTGGATGCTGCCGTATTGCCCTCTTTGGATGCTGCCGCAGTACCCTCTGTGGATGCTGCTGCAGTGCCCTCTGTAGATGCTGCCACAGAGTCTTCTGTAGATGCTGCCACAGCGTCCTCTGTACATGCTGCCACACTGCCCTCTGTAGATAATGCCACATTGCCCTCTGTAGATAATGCAACACACCCCTAGATAATGCCACAGTGCCCTCTATAGATAATGCCACAGTGCCCTCTGTAGATAATGCAACACACCCCTAGATATTGCCACAGTGTCCTCTGTACATACTGCCACAGTGCCCTCTGTAGATGCTGCGACAATGCCCTCTGTAGATGCTGCCACAGTGCCCTCTGTAGATGCTACCATAGTGCCCTCTGTAGATGCTGCCACAGTGCCCTCTGTAGATGCTGCCACAGAGTCCTCTGTAGATGCTGCCACAGTTCCCTCTGTAGATGCTGTCACAGTGCCCTCTGTAGATGCTGCCGCAGTGCCCTCTGTGGATGCTGCCGCAGTGCCCTCTGTGGATGCTGCCGCAGTGCCCTCTGTGGATGCTGCTGCAGTGCCCTCTGTAGATGCTGCCACAGAGTCTTCTGTAGATGCTGCCACAGAATTCTCTGTACATGCTGCCACACTGCCCTCTGTAGATAATGCCACATTGCCCTCTGTAGATAATGCAACACACCTCTAGATAATGCCACAGTGCCCTCTGTAGATAATGCCACAGTGCCCTCTGTAGATAATGCAACACACCCCTAGATATTGCCACAGTGTCCTCTTTACATACTGCCACAGTGCCCTCTGTAGATGCTGCGACAGTGCCCTCTGTAGATGCTGCCACAGTGCCCTCTGTAGATGCTGCCACAGTGCCCTCTGTAGATGCTGCCACAGAGTCCTCTGTAGATGCTGCCACAGTTCCCTCTGTAGATGCTGTCACAGTGCCCTCTGTAGATGCTGCCACAGTGTCCTCTGTAGATGCTGCCACAGTGCCCTCTGTAGATGCTGCCACAGTGCCCTCTGTAGATGCTGCCGCAGTGCCCTCTGTAGATGCTGCCCCAGTGCCCTCTGTAGATGCTTCCATAGTGCTCTCTGTAGATGCTGCCACAGTGCCCTCTGTAGATGCTGCCACAGTGTTCTCTGTAGATGCTCCCACAGTTCCCTCTGTAGATGCTGTCATAGTGCCCTCTGTAGATGCTGCCACAGTGTCCTCTGTAGATGCTGCCACAGTTCCCTCTGTAGATGCTGCCACAGTTCCCTCTGTAGATGCTGCCACAGTGCCCTCTGTAGATGCTGCCACAGTGCCCTCTGTAGATGCTGCTGCAGTGCCCTCTGTAGATGCTGCCACAGTGCCCTCTGTAGATGCTGCCACAGTGCCCTCCGTAGATGCTGCCACAGTGCACTCCGCAGATGCTGCCACAGTGCCCTTTGCAGATGCTACCACAGTGCCCTTCGCAGATGCTGCCACAGTGCCCCCTGCAGATGCTGCCACAGTGATGTCAGGGGCTTGCCCAGAGCTGGAGTCCCGGAGCAGAGCCGCTTATAGCACTCTGCCTGGGATTCCAGCTCTGCTCCTGACATCACTGTCCATATATGGACAGAGATGTCAGGGGCAACCCCAGTGCTGGAGTCCCTGGCAGAGCGCTAGTAGGCTCTTCCTGGGACTCCAGCTGTGGTCCTGACATCACTGGGACTCTTGCTCTGGGGAAGCCCCTGACATCATTGTCGATGTATGGACAGTGATCTCAGGGAATTACACAGAGTCCCGGAGCAGAGCCTATAATAGCGCTCTGCCCGGGACTCCGCTCTGGGGAAGACCCTGCACACTGTCCATATATCGACAGCGATGTCAGGTATTTCCACAGAGTCCCGGAGCAGAGCCTGTACTAGAGCACTGCACTGGACTCCGGCTCTGGGGAAGACCCGGACATCGCGTGTCCAAACATGGACACCGATGTCAGGGAATTCGACAGAGTCCCGGAGCAGAGCCGATACTAGCGCTCTGCCCGTGTCTCCGCTCTGGGGAAGACCCTGACACACTGTCCATTTATGGACAGCGATGTCAGGGAATTCCACAGAGTCCTGGAGCAGAGCCTGTACTAGCGCTCCGCCCGGGACTCCGCTCTGGGGAAGACCCTGACACACTATCCATATATAGACAGCGATGTCAGGGAATTCCACAGAGTCCCGGAGTAGAGCCTGTACTAGCGCTCTGCTCGGGACTCCGCTTTGGGGAAGACCCTGACACACTGTCCATGTATGGACAGCGATTTCAGGGAATTCCACAGAGTCCCGGAGCAGTGCCGATACTAGCGCTCTGCACGGGACTCCGGCTCTGGGGAAGCCCCAGACATCGCTGTTCATATGTGGACAGCGATGTCAGGGAATTCCAGAGTCTCGGAGCAGAGCCGATACTAGCGGCTCTGTGTCCCGCGGGCCGCAGATGACAGCCCCAGGGGCCGCATGCGGCCCGCGGGCCGCGTGCTTGAGACCCCAGTTTTGGACTGTATTCCCACAGTGCAGTCAATGATGTTTTTGCTGTGATTTTGCACTGTGTGGATGAACCCTAAGGCCACTTTAGAGTGTTGGATTTGTCTCATATTTTCGGTGCGGAATGCGCACTGAAAATCCACTACAAATTACAGTACAACTCATGCGAATGGGGTTTTCAACCCCATGCACATACAGCATAAAAAAATCTGCATGGGCTTTAGGGCATTCTGCTGATTATTAAATCAGCAGCATGCCTATTATGTTGCAAAATTGCAATGCATTTCACCCTTTACAGTACAAAGGGTTATTTTGCTGCAAATCCTTAGCAAAATCTGTAAGGGTCAGTTCACACATAACATAAACACTACAGATTTTCCGCAACGGATTTCATTGTGGAAAATCCACAGCGTAATACAGTAGCAGCAGAGTGGATGAGATTTGAACAAATCTCATCCACAAGATGCGTAAAAAATGTGCTGAAAAAACGTTTATAAATTGACCTGTGGTGCGGCTTTTTAATGCACAGCATGTCACTTTATGTTGCAGAACCGCTGCTTTCTGTTGTGGGTATTCTCCATTGAATTCAATGGGAGGTAAAATTCGCAACAAATAACAGCTGTTTCTATTTTCGCGGCAGAAAAGCTGTGATTCTGTCACAAAAAAATTGCAACTCAGAAAAAAAAGCTTATACTTACCCAGAACTCTGTGCTTTCATGTCCAGCCCGGCCTTCAGGGATGATGTTTTATCCCATGTGACTGCTGTAGCTAATCACAGGCACAGTCACATGGGATGAAACGTTCTCCCACCAGGCTGGGCTGCAGGACGTCAGAGAGACGCGTGGCATGGTAAGTATAGGTATTTTTTTTTCACCTGCCTTAGGCTACATTTAGACGAGCGTAGCTAACCTCAGATGTGAAAAACTGCAGTTTTTCACTTCCGAGGTGCACCCGTGCGGGACGTGTTGTCACGGATCCTCCATAGAGTAGAGTCTATAGAGGGATGCATGACACGCAGGAAAATAGGACATGTCCTATTTTTTACGGACCCTTCACATGCTCCTTTGAAACAATGGTCGTGTGAACGGCCCCATTTAAAAAACTTGAATCCGTGTGTCACACGGACGAGGTACACACTCGTCTAAATGAGCCCTAAGTGCTCCTTACATCCTTGCAAGTGCTTCACCTTCTCTTAAGGCGCCCTCCATATTGTGTTATCGCCTTACGTTTATCTTGTACAGTATGTTGGAAAAGCTCCCGACGTACATGATAAATATGTTCATAGGGCTCCATTATGTCCTTTTGGCCTCCGTGAGTTTGGTATACTTCGGTATGGAATAGCGTAGTAGACTATGCTATTCGATCCTGAAAGATCGCACAAAAAAACGTATACCAATCCTGACATCACTATATGGACAGTGATGTCAGGAGC
The DNA here is from genome assembly GCF_050947455.1 of Rhinoderma darwinii. Lineage (NCBI taxonomy): Eukaryota > Metazoa > Chordata > Amphibia > Anura > Rhinodermatidae > Rhinoderma > Rhinoderma darwinii. The sequence goes on along the minus strand of NC_134690.1, from coordinate 218,393,230 downwards.
TTCCCAATGCTGGAGTCCTCAGGCAGTGCATCACAAGCACTCTGCCGTGGACTTTGGCCAAGGGAAAGCTCCTGACGACTCTGTTCATTTATGGACAGTGACTTCAGGAGTTTCCCATTAGCCATTCCCCAGGCGATGTATCCCATCATATACTATACAGTGGGAAACGTTTTGGCTGAATTCAATAAAATCCAGGGTATCAAACGGTCACTGATTGCTCCATGGTTTCTTTAACTGTAACTTGACGTCAGTAACAAAATTAGTTACTGCGTATAGCGTACTAATGTGAGCGTCACACTTTCTGTTGCCCACCCCCGGTAATTGGGGGGGCCCAATCTCTTTGGCTGTATGGGGCCAAGAAATTCCTGATGGTGGCCCTGCTCCCATTGAAGTGAACCATTGAATTCAGTTGCTTCATTGAGTTCCATTGTCACCGGTATATAAAATCCATCACCTAGCCGTGCATTCTGCCTTTACAGACATTTGTGAAAGAATGGGTCATTCTAAGGAGCTCACTGAATCCCAGTGTGGTACTGTAATAGGATGCCACCATTGCAACAGTACATGAAATTTCTTGCCTCCTAGACTTTTTACGATCAACTGTGAGTGGTATTATTGTAAAGTAGAAGCGCTTAGAAACCACAGCAACTCAGCCACAACAATGGCAGACCACATCAAGTTACAGAGCAGGGCCACCAAGTGCTGAGGCGCATAGTGCGTAAAAGAGTTCCAAGCCTCCTCCGGAATTAACATACACACAAAAACTGAAGCTTCATGGCATGGGTTTCCATGGCCAAGCATCTGCATGTAAGCCTTAGAGCACCAAGCACAATGCCAAGCGTCGGATGGAGTGGTGTAAGGCACGCCGCCACTGGACTCTGGAGCAGTTCTGTGTCGGGATGAATCACGCTTCTCTATCTGGCAGTCTAATGGATGAGTCTGGGTTTGTCAAATGCCAGGAAAACATTACCTGCCTGACTGCATTGTGCCAAAGTTTGGTGGAGGAGGGATAATGATATGGGGTTGCTTTTTAGGGGTTGGCCTTAGCCGCTTAGTTCCAGTGAAAGGAAATCTTAATGGTACAGCATACAAAGACATTTTGGATAATTGTGTTCTTCCAACTTTGTGGAAACAGTTCGGGGAAGGCCCTATTCTATTCCAGCATGGCTGTGCCCAAAGGAACAAAGCACGGTCCATAAAGGCATGGTTTGGGTGAATCTGGTTTGGAAGAATTTGACTGGCTCGCACAGTGCCCTGACCTCAACCCCATTAAACTTCTGCCTCCAGCAGGGCTTGATTGGAAGTACAAAGATGGCAGACTTGGGGTCCTTCATTAGGCCCCCAAGTTGCCATGAAAACCATCGGCACCTCGCAATCAAGTCACGAGGGGGCGAATGCAACATCACAGGAGGGTGCCCCCCTGTTTCTAATGGCTTAGATGCTGTTGTCACTTTTGTCCGCAGCAAGCGGGCTCACGCGCTGAGCCCGCTCCATACACTGCAGGTGTCAGCTATGTTTTTCAGCTGACACGCTGCAATGGCGCAGTTCCTGGCCATTTAGTTAAATGCTACTGTCAATAGCGACCACAGCATTTATAGGGGTCTTCTCATGAAGGACATTTATCATACATGTTAGATAAATGCCACTCCCACCTCGGAGACCCGCACCTATCTCTAGAACGGGCCCCCTAAGCCCCGTTCTATCTTACTTGGCTCCGCTGTCTCCCGGCCACTTCCTGGTTAGGTGGTCGGGAGTTACGGAAACAGCCGTGTACTCGCTGAGCTACGCTGTTTCCATAAGTCCCATAGAAGTGAATGGGAGTTACGGAAACAGCGTAGTGCCGTGAGCTACGCTGTTTCCGAAACTCGGTAGCTACGAAAACAGTGTACATGGTCGCCGAAACAGCGTACCTCGCTGAGCTACGCTTTTTTCGTAACTCCCATAGTACTAAATAGTACTTACGGAAACAGCATAGCATGCTAGACTGTTTCTGTAAAGCTGTTTCCGTAACTCATCCATGTATTGCAGTGTATTGTAACAGCAATCTAATGATCGCTGGTTCAAGTCCCTTAGGGGAACTAATAAAATGTGTAAAAAAAAAAAACTTTGATCAATTTTCAGGAGTGTAAAAAAAGAGTTAAAAAAAAACCTTTTTCCATTTTTCGCCAAGCATGATGTCAAGAAATAAAAAAAGTTGGTATTGCTGCTTCCGTAAAAGTCCGAACTACTACAATTTAGCATTATATTATATAGCACTCTCATGGTGAACAGTGTAAAAAATAATAAAATAATTCATAGCCCCCGTTGTTTTTTTTGGTCATAAAAACGACAACTCATCCCGCAAAAAATGAGCCCTCACACTGCTCAAACGATGAAAAAATATAAAAGTTATGGCTCTCAGAATGTGGTGAAACCGAACAAATTATTTTTTTTAACCAATAGTTTTTTCTTTGCAAAAGTAGTAAAATATGAAATTTTTTCCTTTTATCTGGTGCGTGTAAGGGTGTGTGCACATGGCTTATTTTCGGATGTTTTTCGGGCCGTAAACGCCCAAAACAGTCCGAAAAATTGGAAGCAGAACGCCTTCAAACATCTGTCCATTGATTTCAATGGGAAAAACGGTGTTCTGTTCCGACGAGCCGTTTTTTTATGCAGCCTTTCTAAAAAACGGCCGCGTAAAAGAAGTACATGTCACTTCTTGAGACGTTTTTGGAGCCATTTTTCTTTGACTCTATAGAAAAACAGCTCCAAAAACGGCCGTAAAAAACGCAGAGAAAAACGCGAGTTGCTTAAAAAACTACTGACTTGTAATGGCTAGACGACTGGGTCAGTGATTCTCCAAGATGGCAGCTGTTGTGATGTGTTCCCGCTATGCAGTTATTAGTAACTACCATTAGTAGTCCAAGGAAGGACAACTTGGTCTGATCCCACAAAAGAGCTACTGTAGCACAAATTGTCGAAAAACTTAATGCTAGTGTTAAGGATCTGCCAGGCACAGCTTCTGTATCTACGCCCATAGGTAATCAGTCTGCACCTGCTTCTATGTCTGGGAGACTGACTCCATCTTCCACCACTCAGGATGGCAGGCTTAGGAGTGGGAGAGCTTATCATAGCCTGGCCAGACGGAGCTAGCTCCCGCCCTCTGTCTATTTATACCTGCCTTTCCTGTTCCTCCTTGCTTGTGATTCTTCTCGTTTGGTTTCCTGGCCCTGCTGCAGCTTCTTGAACTACTTGTCCCTGCTTCATATTGACCCTGGCTTACTGACTACTCTCCTGCTCTGCGTTTGGTACCTCGTACACTCCTGGTTTGACTCGGCTTGTTCACTACTCTCCTGCTCTGCGTTTGGTACCTCGTACACTCCTGGTTTGACTCGGCTCGTTCACTACTCTTGTTGCTCTCGGTGTTGCCGTGGGCAACTGCCCCTTTTCCCTTGCTTCTGTGTACCCTTGTCTGTTTGTCTGTCGTGCATTTATTGAGCGTAGGGACTGTCGCCCAGTTGTACCCCGTCGCCTAGGGCGGGTCGTTGCAAGTAGGCAGGGACTGAGTGGCGTGTAGATTAGGGCTCACTTGTCTGTTTCCTTACCCCCGTCGTTACAGCTAGCTATGATAGAAAGGTGTCAGAACATAAAGTGCATCGCAGCTTGCTGGGTTTGGGGCTGTGTAGCCACAGATCAGTCAGAGTACCCATGCTGACCCATGTCAAATCACTGAAAGCATCTGCAAGAGGCACGTCAGCATCAGAAAAGATGGCAGCAGAATGCACTATGGGAAGAAGGCAAGCCAGCGAATGCAGTGTGGTGCTCTGTGCAATGTTCTGCTGGGAAACCTTGGGTCTTGGCATTCATGTGGATGTTACTTTGATAAGTACCACCTACCTAAAGATTGTTGCAGACCAAGTACACCCCTTCATAGCAACACTATTCTCTAATGGCAGTGCCCTCTTTCAGCAAAATAATGTGCCCTGCCACACTGCAAAAATTGTTCAGGAATGGTTTGTGGCATATTATAAAGACTTGAAGGTATTGACTTGGCCTCACAATTCCCCATATCGGAATCCAATCAAACATCTGTGGCATGTCCTGGAGAAAACAAGTCTGATCCATGTAGACCGTACTTTCTCACTTACAGGACTTAAAGCAGGGGTCTCAAACTCGGCCGGGTAAGTGGGCCGCATATAGAAAACAGGGGAAGTTGACGGGCCGCATTACTTTCAAATTTGATACAATACAAAATTATTGTTAATCAATTAGTTATTTGAACTACTATAACACTATATTACTAGAATAATAATACTACATTACTATAATAATACCGCTAGGTTTAAAATTTGAGATATTTCTCCACGTGCTTATTTCAACAATCCAGCTTTCCAGTTTAAGTGTCGCTAAATGCAGTCCGGCGGCTCATGTCAAGATTGGGCAGCCCCTTTTTAGATAGTGCAGCAGTGCCCTCTGTGGATGCTGCCGCAGTGCCCTCGGTAGATGCTGCCGCAGTGCCCTCGGTAGATGCTGCCGCAGTGCCCTCGGTAGATGCTGCCGCAGTGCCCTCGGTAGATGCGGCCGCAGTGCCCTCGGTAGATGCGGCCGCAGTGCCATCGGTAGATGCGGCCGCAGTGCCCTCTGTAGATAAGGCTGCAGTGCCCTCTGTAGATAAGGCCGCAGTGCCCTCTGTAGATAAGGCCACAGTGCCCTCTGTAGATAAGGCCGCAGTGCCCTCTGTAGATAAGGCCGCAGTGCCCTCTGTAGATAAGGCCGCAGTGCCCTCTGTAGAGGCTGCCCAAGTGCCCTCTGTAGATAATGCAACACACCCCTAGATAATGCCAGTGTCCTCTTAAGATACTGCCACACACCCACTTGTAGATAACGCCACAGTGCCCTCTGTAGAGGCTGCCACAGTACCCTCTGTAGAGGCTGCCACAGTGCCCTCTGTAGATAACGCCACAGTGCCCTCTGTAGAGGCTGCCCCAGTGCCCTCTGTAGAGGCTGCCACAGTGCCCTCTGTAGAGGCTGCCACAGTGCCCTCTGTAGAGGCTGCCACAGTACCCTCTGTAGAGGCTGCCACAGTACCCTCTGTAGAGGCTGCCACAGTACCCTCTGTAGAGGCTGCCACAGTACCCTCTGTAGAGGCTGCCACAGTGCCCTCTGTAGAAGCTTCCACAGTGCCCTCTGTAGAAGCTGCCACAGTGCCCTCTGTAGAGGCTGCCCCAGTGCCCTCTGTAGAGGCTGCCCCAGTGCCCTCTGTAGAGGCTGCCCCAGTGCCCTCTGTAGAGGCTGCCCCAGTGCCCTCTGTAGAGGCTGCCCCAGTGCCCTCTGTAGAGGCTGACCAGTGCCCTCTGTAGAGGCTGCCCCAGTGATGTCAGGGGCTTGCCCAGAGCTGGAGTCCCAGGCAGAGCGCTAGTAGGCTCTTCCTGGGACTCCAGCTGTGCTCCTGACATCACTGGGACTCCTGCTCTGGGGAAGCCCCTGACATCATTGTCGATGTATGGACAGCGATGTCAGAGGCTTCCCCAGAGTCCCGGAGCAGAGCCGATACTAGCGCTCTGCCCGGGACTCCGGCTCTGGGGAAGCCCCAGACATCGCTGTTCATATATGGACAGCGATATCAGGGAATTCCACAGAGTCCCAGAGCAGAGCTGACACCAGCGCTCTGCTCGGGACTCCGGCTCTGGGGAAGCCCCAGACATCGCTGTTCATATGTGGACAGCGATGTCAGGGAATTCCACAGAGTCCCGGAACAGAGCCGACACCAGCGCTCTGCTCCGCTCTGGGCAAGACCCTGACACACTGTCCATATATGGGCAGCGATGTCAGGGAATTCCACAGAGTGCCATAGCAGAGCCGACACCAGCGCTCTGCCCGGGACTCCGGCTCTGGGGAAGCCCCAGACATCGCTGTTCATATATGGACAGCGATGTCAGGGAATTCCACAGAGTCCCGGAGCAGAGCCGACACCAGCGCTCTGCTCGGGACTCCGGCTCTGGGGAAGCCCCAGACATCGCTGTTCATATGTGGACAGCGATGTCAGGGAATTCCACAGAGTCCCGGAACAGAGCCGACACCAGTGCTCTGCTCCGCTCTGGGCAAGACCCTGACACACTGTCCATATATGGGCAGCGATGTCAGGCAATTCCACAGAGTCCCGTAGCAGAGCCGACACCAGCGCTCTGATTGGGACTCCGGCTCTGGGGAAGCCCCAGACATCGCTGTTCATATGTGGACAGCGATGTCAGGGAATTCCAGAGTCTCGGAGCAGAGCCGACACTAGCGGCTCTGTGTCCCGCGGGCCGCAGATGACAGCCCCAGGGGCCGCATGCGGCCCACGGGCCGCGTGCTTGAGACCCCTGACTTAAAGGATACATATATATATATATATATATATATATATACACACACACAAAAACAATGCTGTAGGGTGGCACTGCACTGTGTAAAGAATTTTAAATCCCATAAGGGTGTTTAGCTCACCAAGTTGACCTCCAGACCTGGATCATAACCATGTGTAGCAAAGAGAGAGCGGCACTCCAAACATTGTCTTAATCCTTTTATTCACCCGTTGTAGACAGGCATTTCTTTTTTTTCACTGCTGTATGACATTACATTACTTCCTTTCTGTATACAATGGGCAGGCAGACTGCTAGAGCATACCTAGGTATACTCTAATAGGCAGTAGCACTTAGCAGACCTGGCACCTTTGTTAGGCCCCAATCTGTCAGTGTATCATTACTGTCCCTGGCAAATGTAATGCCGGGTGGCAATCGCTGTTCAAAGGGAACCACTTACCTTTGACAGCACTGTCATCGCTACTAATCGCAGTGCTAAAGGGGTTAAGCAGCCAGGACTGGAGTTATTGTTGCTGTGACAGAGTAGCTGCCAATCATAGCTAGTCTCCCTTACCTGAGCTCTTGCATACAGCTTCTATTACGTAGATGTATGTGCAGTGGCAGCCACAGACAGCTGAGGGCCCCTGTGCAAGAACAGTATATGGGCCCCTTGCTTTCCATCATAGATCACCCCCTTATATCCATCTAATAATCCATCAGTAATTGTTAGGCATAAAATTCATAATCTCAGGCATTTACATGCAATCTAACAGAAGACAGAAGAAAGTTGCTATAAGGTGACAGTGTCCCCCTTACCTACTGGGCCCTGTGCAGCTACACAGTTTGTACCAATGGTATGTCCACCCCTGTGTATGTGGCAATGCAATAATAAACCTTTTCACCCTACATACGTGATATTTTGTCAAGGGGTTAAAAGAGCACTAAATATAGAATATACACTCACACACTGACAAATCCTTCTCCCCTTTGATCCTATACAAGTTGATATTGCATGGGCATCATTTTGTCGTATCTCTAGGGGTTACTGCGTCCCTTCCCCAACATGGGAAGAAAATGAGATATCGTGCTCCTAGCTGAATAGAAATCCCTTCTAAGCTTTTGTATTTTGTTCTTTAAAAAATTGTCATTTAGCTGAGTTTCTTTAACAACTTATCAACACTTTTTTATTTTTCGCGTATAAAGATGTATGAGGGCTTGTTTTTATTTGGGAGATAAACAGCAATTCCCCCATAGTTTTGGGGGATTTTTTATGCTGTTCACTGTGCGGTATAAATAATATGTTAACTGTATTCTGTGGTTCATTACAATTGAGGAAAAACGAAAAATGTATATATTTTATGTTTTACTATTTTTTGCACCATAAAAACACTTTTTGTTAAAAGCAAAGTTGTTATTGTTTTATTACTTTGAACATTTTCTTTCCAGTAAACTTTATTAACATTTTGTGTCCCACTAGGGCCCTTGATTCTGTGATTCTGTAATTGCTTTTACAATACATTGCAATACTATTGTACTACAATGTATTATGCCTGACAGTATAATGCTGGCAGGTAATCTATTAGGCCCTGCTTTCGGCATATAACCATGGCAGGCCAGGGAGCCTGCGTTAGGGCCTTGTCTGCCATGACAAGCTATCATTACCCTCCCAATGTCAAACCACTTAGGTGATGTGGTTGCTATTGACCGTGGTATCTAAGGGTTTAAATGACATTGATCTAAGATATCTCCAATCCTGGACTAGGCATTGGCATGTCAACTGAATTTTACAGCCAATCTCATATCATGTAGTTTAATTGATATTGTTATTTAAAAATCAGGTTGTCACCTACGAACACCAAATGTATGTTTTCATCCTTTTGATTCCAATCCCAATGACCATCCCGCATAGTGTGGTATATTATCCCCCATTATTAAATCTGCCTGTCACTAAGTGTTTAAATTTCATTTAAAGTTTATTAAAATTGATCCTAATGGAAAGTCTTCAGCACATTACAATAATTGAGCCCTCTGTGCTTCCGATGATGTTTTAAATCAACTTTTCACAGCATTAAAAATGACAAAAATAACTATTATATAGATTATGTTAAAATCTAAATGATCAAAAACGACATTTGTTGAAATATACTACACTTAAGCCTGACATAAAAATAACCTTATTAGGGAAAGTAAAGGATAGTGTAATTTATGAAGCAGGATGGGCCGCAGCCAATAAAGATTATAAGCAAGGTTGAGGAAGCTTAGGAATGACACACATTTAATACAAGGACACTGAATTGTAGGGATTCTTGGCACGAATTTCCAAGGTGTATCTAGAGTGATCGAAGGAATATATGCAGGATTTAAGGACGAAGGCAGCAATGTTAATGCACACATTACTGTTACTTATGGTGATCATTATTAAGAGCTCTTCACTCCTCTATTTTTAATCTAACGAAACAATGATAATTTGACATGTAGACGATATACAAATAAAAACATGCAATATGCAGGGTGTAAGAAGTGATCTCGCTGTAGGGGGTGCAGAGGTAACAGTCTGACCCACACCTTGGTACCTGAGATGGCGAAAGGTCCCTTTGTCATATAAGAAAACACCAGTATTATAGATGCACATGGTTGGTGATCACAGATTTTACATCGGGGCCCATGCGCTTCAAGTTACGCCTCTGAGAAGAGATGTCATTAAGCTTAAGTTGTTGTTAGAGCCAATGTTTTACTCTTGACAGTGTCTCTGTAGGATTTTATGGTTGGGTTGTGTGATATAGTCAACTTGGAAATTCATTTGTGAGGTTTACGAGGCAAAAGGAGTTTCTCAGGGTGGAAACTAGGGTGCACGTTAGCTATGTTTGTTAATGCACTGTAATTGAGAAAAGGTTTGTGCTACAGAAGGAAATCTCCATGTAGTCATTTTGTGTATTCTAAAACGGAAATGTTGCTGTGTTTTGCAGCTTAGTGGGATCTCTCTTTGGCAGCTTCCCAGGTCTGAGAACGTGGGGGTCAGTACTGAAAAAGATATCTGCATACTGAAAAGAGGTTTAGTGAGGTGGAAAAAAAAAACGCTCTCTGAGTTGCAGTCTGTGCTGTATTTGCTGAGGTTTCTGTTCTGGGGTCCTGATCTTTTGGCTGACAGTTAACAATAATGATCCCCCTTAACATGCAGGCTAGTCTTGGTTGAACGTGCATATTAATGTCTTTGGAGATGGGAGGGGTGAGCTGCTGACAGTCATCGCTAGCACTGCTCATCTTAGGAGACAAAAATAGAAATTTGCTGGGAATATCAAACCTGGATGATCTATTTTCTCTTGACGGAGGATGTCTGACAACACCGATAGATATTAGACTGCTGGCAGGTCACTCTAAAAACAGCAAGATCTGCCAAGACCAATTTAAGGTCTATGGGGCAGCTTAGGTCAGTGACTAATGAATGAGAAAAACTATAACAAAATGTGAGAGTTTTGTTTAAGTATTTATTCAAGTTTTAAATAAAGATTTAGAACAATGAGCGTGAGCTTATGTAGAACTCCATGAAAAGTTGAGGAACTGAGCACACTGCTTTATTCATCTATATCCTGAATTACTTACTGCATTTCATGTAGTCCTTCCTCAGCCAGTGCTGCATTCACAATTCTGCAGGTTTCTGAGGTCACATCTCACAGCATTCCCTGCTGACTCAATTTATTTACAGAGCTTGCTGTGGTGATTTGAATTGTGGAAAGTTTACTTTTTAGACCAGGATCTGTACAATAATCTCAAGTAGGAAAAAAAATGAATTATAATCCATTTTGCAAAGTTATACAATGTTTTATGTAGATTGCATGTAAGAATAAATTGTTAAATTTTATTGATAGTGAATTTGCTTTACATACGTCCTCACGCAATTGTAGTCGCTTAATTTATGCATATATAGGCAGAAGAGGGGAGCACTTTCACATGTAAAGTAAATTGATTCAAACTGTCAATAAAGCGTTATGTATACCCTAGAAAATCTCGACAACCCTGTTTTTAAGTGCAGACTCGCTGGCAATCAGCTAATTGCTGCAAGTCCGACAGCGAAAAAAAGCTGTGGGTGACCACATCTCCTACTGTGTCCACAGCATGGAAAATGTAGTATTACATGGCACTCATTCAAATAACTTACATGGGTACGTATGGCTAACTACTCTTGCTAACAAAAAGGGATCCCAATTGTGGAAAGCACTTATTAAATGTAATTTTTGTATGTGTGTATTTTGTTTCTATTCTACCACTGTATCTACAGTAATTATTTATTTGAGTTTGATTTTTTTTTTTTTATTTAGTTCTATTTCAGAAGGGGCAATAACATTTCCCTGTATAAATACTTTTTCAGGATTAGCTCCTGCTGTGTCTTTCAACGTTGTTCTGTTTCAGACAATAGACAAATTTAATTATAGATACCTTCTGTCATATTAAAATCCAAGTCAAATTTTATTTCCTAATGGTGAACTAAAAAAAAAATAATTACCTAAGTAAACAAGGACAAGTTTAGTCCACATCCGACTATGGCTAATTTTAGATTACTATTAACCCCCGCTCGACATTTGACGTATACTTCTCATAGCCGGGAAGGGGGAGTTTGGAGTGGGGCTCACAGGCTGAGCTCGCTCCATACTACACGGATGTCGACTCTATGTTTAAGCCGACACTTTACTGTAACGAGTGGAATCCCAATCGTGGGGTACCGATAGTTGTCATGGCAGCCTGGGGGCCTCCCCTGGGTTTACACGCTTTCAGCCGTTATTCAAATAATATCTAGATTCTCTAGAGTATCTTATTACAAACTTAATATGACCAAAACAGTTATTCTACCCTTATTCATTCCATCAGCAATGAAAGGGGATCTAAAACAACAATTTAAATTTGTGTGTTCTGAGGATAGTCTACTATACTTGGGCATTAATGTGTCATTTCTCACACAGGCCTTGGTAAAGAATAATATCAATATTTAAAAAAAAAAAAAAGATCTGCAGACTGAAATGTTCACTATTATGAAGCTAGATCTGTCATGGTTCGCAATAATTAATACTCTAAAAAAGTTTTTTTTACCCAAAATAATATATTTACTTCAAGGCATACGCTTAAGTTCCCCCGAAAGTGTGCTTCAGGAACTACAGTCATTGATAGGACCCTTTATTCAGGCAAATATACACTCAATGTCTCAAAAAAACGTAAAATTATTAATTTAATGAAGGGGGATGGGTGTTCCTAATGTATCCTTATATCATAAAGCAGCAAATATTGCCTCTATCAGAGATTGGTGGGACCAAAGTTCAGATTACAGATGAATTCAAATAGAGCGTGCATTTACGAGTCAAGGATGCACTAGAATGTTATTGGAGGCAGAATATCTTAAATCAACATCCTTTTCTTCATTACTAGGGTCAATGCAAGGTACATTACAATGCTGGAGGAAATTGGTAAGAGAAAAGTATTTGGTCAGCCTCATTCCGAAGCAGCTTTCAGTTAGATGTCTAAAATATCATATACCTAGTCTGAATCTAAAGAGATGGGTAGAAGCAGGTATTGAAACCTTAGACCTTATGTATCATGGTATGCATATGAAATCTACGAAGAGCTGATGTGGAATAGGAGTCTTCCTAAATCAGCATTTTATCAATTCTTGCTGATTAGAAGATTCTTACAATCAACTACTTTCCTAACCTAAGACCTACATCAGAGTTATACTCATCATCTTTACAGCGGTTTTTCCTAGACAAGTCTGGGCGGAAGAAAGGCCTATCAATTATTTACTGTGCATTAAACAGACCTACGTATTTTAAAATGGGAAGGGGATTTACAGGTAAATATTCCAGTAGAACAATGGAGAAAAGCCTGTGAATTGTCGAAGGGTACAACCGATTGTATCAACCATATCGAACAGTTAAAAAAGACCCACTTAAGATTGTACCTATCCCCTGACAGATTGGCATATATATAAACCCTAGTTCCCTGAATGTATGTTGGAAGAAATGTGGGCGGGAAGGCACATTGAGCCATGTGTGGTGGCACTGTCCCAAGATTGGGAATTTTTGGAAGGAGGTTTTTCAGATAATGTCAGTGGTTGTGGGATAGTCAATAGCACCAGATCCAATGTTAGCATTATTAAACTTGGGCCTGGCAGACTTACATGTGAATGTCTGATTGCCTACTGCACAATTATCAACAGCAGCAAGACTGTCCATCGCAGCACACAGGAAAATACCCCAAATAATAGATGCGAGCTCCAAGGTTAACACTCAAGACAAGTATGAATTTGCATTGTGCTTAAAAGAAAATCAAGGATAAAGAAAATAAATAAAAGATGGCAGACATAGATTAATCATCCGATGGCCCTTTTGCCACAAGATCGAAGGTAATAGAAAAGTGAGATGATAAAGTATGGAACAGCTAAACTAAGTAGTAGATTATATGTGGGCAGGTAAGGGAAGAGTCAATTTTCATTGTGAATCTGAAATTCTAAAACTGAAAAGTGAAAGGAAAGTGGAAAAAGGCAAGGGGAAGGGAAAGGAAAAATAAAAAAGAAAAGAAGAGAAAGAAACTATTGTGTTAGGAATTGTATGTAAATGAGATCTACGCCGTTAATTCTGTTGTTAATGTAAAATAGATGTAAAATAGGAAGAAAATAGTTTGTGTTATGAAATTGTTATATTATTGGACTAATATGTGTTTTTTTTCTGTTTGTATGTAGGTATAATTGTGTTATGTCTGTAAGGATAAAACCAAATAAAGAGATATCATTTTTTAAATAATTAAGTTATTTTTATGTACAAATAAATGAAAAGATAAAAAAACTACTTTTTCCATTTCCCCCCTAAAGCAATGTAAAAAATAAATAAACAACTAAACATAATTGGTTTTAGCACGTCTGTAAAAGTCTGAATTATTGCAATATAACATTATTTAACCCACTTGGTGAACGCCATAAAAAAAATAATGAAAACACCAGAATCGCTGCTTTTTGGTCACCTCATCTCCCACAAAAAATGGAAAAAAGCAATCAAAATGTACCTCAAAACGGCACCATTAAAAACCACAGCTCACGGCACAAAAATTGTTCCCTTATACTACTCAATCTACAGAAAAATAAAAAAGTTATGGTTCTCAGAATATGGTGACACAAATCAAGTTTTTTCCTTGTAAAAAAAGTAAAACATAAAAAAACAATATCAATTTGATATCGCCGTAATCGTATTGAGTGACCAATAGAATAAAGTTCACATGTAGTTTTTATTGCACAGTAAATGGCCTAAAAAATAAACCCAAGAAACATTGGAGGAATCACAGTTTTTTTCCCATTCCACCCCACAAATAATTTTTTCCCCAGTTTTCTAGTACATTATATTGTACAATAAATGGTCCCGCAAAAATCAAGCCCTTATACGTCTTTATCGACGTCAAAATAAGTTATTGATTTTGGAATGTGGGATGGAAAAAGTGAATATAAAAAGTAGAAAAATGGCTGCTGCGGGAAGGGGTTAATATGGCCACATTTTTACGTCTATAACACAACCACAAGTCCCAGATTCCACACAGTTCTACTGAACCAAAGTTAGATCATCGAAGAACCAATTGACCCTGAACATATGTACTTTTTACACTTAACTTTAAAGCACAAGTTCACCTGTAGACAATTTGGGGCCAATCTTAAAGTATTCCCCAAATAAAAAATGATCCCCTATTCACAGGATAGGTAATAATTTTATGATCGCTGGGAGTACCACCGCAAGGACACTCCCAGATTATGAGAACGGGGATCCCGAACCCCCAGATCTCTCTCATTGTCCTCCCCACAGTAATGGGGAGATTGAATAGATCGGCGATCGAGAATGTGCCGCCACTCCATTCACTGTCTATGTAAATGACGGAAACAGCTGAACACTGTACTCATCTGTTTCCATCATTGCCATAGACAGTAAATGGAGCAACAGCGCATGCTCGACCGCGGCTCCATTAAATGTTCTCCTCTGTGGTCAGGTTCAGTAGAAGCTCCTAGTACACAGACTGTTCTCTACTGATTGATCCTACAGCTGCATCCTCTGTCAGATGTCACACAGCAGGGTGCAGTAACTGAGAAGAAACATCTCAGCAGCAGCAGGGAGGATTGAGGAGACATTATAGTCTTCAATGGTTAGAGGGGGCAGGAAGAAGTGGCTGTCTTAGTGTAGAAGAGAATGATTGCACACAGCAGGAAGGAGATGGAGAGCAAGTAGTATGTGCTTTAATGTGCTTTACTGAAGCATACTTTCTACTTTCAGTCAGTTCTTGAAGTTAATGTATTAAGCAGCAGGAAAAATGGGCAAGTGTTAGGATCTGAGTCACTTTGACAAGGGCAAAATAGTGGTGACTAGACTACTGGATCAGAGCATCTCCAAGACGATAGGTCTGTATGGTGTTCCTGATCTGCAGTTATTAGTACCTCCAAAAAGTCATCCAAGAAAGGACAACCAGTGAACCGGCGACAGGATCGTTGGTGCCCAAGATTCATTGATGCATGTGTGGAGCATAGGCTAGCCCATCCGGTCTGATCTCACAGAATATCTATTGTAGCACAATTGCTGAAAATGTTAATGCTATCTATAATAGAAAGGTGTCACAGTGCATCACAGCTTACTGCCTTTGGGGCTGTGTAGCCGCAGACCGGTTAGAGTGCCCTTGTGTAGCTAGTCATTTATGTTTCACTATTAGCCTACTAGTCATTCATGTCTCTTTGTCCGCAAGATTCCTTCCATAGTGCGCTAAGTACCTCACATTTGTAAGTATAGTGAACATAGCAGTAATTCAATTTCAAATCTATACATTGTATTTGGTGGCCTTGGTGATGTTCCAATGTTTTTTAAAACAGGGGAGGGGAGAATAAAGAGGCATACAGCACCATATGGCGACACAAAAAGATCCTACGGTTCTGTGATACAGAACCATAGAGATTATGTGTGCCGCCATTAATGCTCCTTGCACATGGTCCTGCCTTGCACATGAGGCCTAAAGGGAGAGTTTTAGATAAGCAAAGTAAGTTAGGGAATATCTAATGATACAATTAATTAGAAAAAGGTCACAAAATACCAACCTCCACTTTTTGAAAGCTATTGTATGATTATTGGATAAATACATATATAATGCATTTTTTCTGACCTGCTTTTGTCGTAAAGTAGGGCTGAGTTCACATTTAACAGTTGTTTATGGCCAGCTGTTCTTTGCCTGACCCAGACAGAGCTTATAACCAAGTTGTGTACTTTTGCACCTGAGGAGGGAGATATTTAGGAGAAAAACTGATGCCACGGAACACAAAAATTAGCCCAGAAGAAACTATGGGATCAGTTTTGTCATCAGTTTCCCTCCAGCAAGAAAAATAGACTGGTGGGCCAGAATTATTTGAAGGAGCTATACGTGTTACGGTAGCTGAACGTAGAGCTCATTAGAAAAAAGGGGGTTTTCTTCCCTATCGAAAGCCTCTTGTTTCATGCTGGAAAATATGGGATCACTGTTCTCTGCTTTCTCTGAATTCATAACATTTTATCTCTTCTGTCCCAAACAGACTCACTCAGATTCTCGTTTTGGAACTCAATAAATATCACTGTAAGACACCATTCATATACAACAGCCATCTGTTTACTTTCCAAGTGTTTTCTTTATAAAACATTAGTTTATTTCCATTGTTCTCAGACTGACACTTGTTCCCTTGAAATACTTATAGCAGAGAAACAGTGAATAAAGTGAGCAGTGTGTGCTGAAGCCTCAGTGATATGTTACATTGGTTTCTTGATGCTTCAATGGATTTGGCTCAGTATGATTGCTATAATATCTTTTTTTCTCTCTCTCTCAAACTAGAATGAAGCTCTTGTCAAATTCTTTACCAGAAGCATCTGACTATCATATCCTTGTATTGGAAGGCAACAATCTGTTTTTCTCTTGCTGCAAGTTAACAATCATCAGTTTCTATTCCATGTCGACAACTTGACAAGCTAATTCAGCACAGTCATAAGATCTGGATTCTCTAGGTAGTTCTGTACAGAAACACAGAAGCAAAATACACCATCACTTTTATTAAGACTAACATGTCAACATTTTTCAGATCTAAGAGACTATTTGATTGTGCAAAAAGCAAAGAGTGTTCTGAGATTAAATCTCTGATATGGATATCTCTATATATATTATAGTCCTTTGAAATATAGCACCAATAATAATTAAGTTAATATTAAGTGCTCTGTAATTGCACTTATTAATGTATTACATTTAACATGTTTTATTGTTTGTTAGTGGAAAGGTTAGAGCAGTGGCTTTGTAACTGTGACCTTCCCATCATGTGCTCCATAGCAGTCACCTAATACATAGTATACAAAGCAGGGGCGTAGCCATCACGGTCTCAGGGGGTGCGAACACAACTGAGCCCGAAGGGGGCCAGCCTGCCATGGGCCTACATGCGAGCGTCGCTTAATTTATTATGGCAAAGCAGAGAGCGATTGACTCCTTGCCCCGCCACTAACTATAGTAAGTTAAAGGCTGTTTCACACTTATGGTCTACTAGAGGTAAATAAGGATGCTGAGGACATCAGCCTGACATCCCTGCGCTGCAGTGGTGTCGCTTGCACCGGGCATCTAGGGCCCAAGGCCCGGATGTTTGACCCAGTGCCCCGGTTCTCTGGGAGACTTCCACATTCAATTGTATCTGCATCCTCAGGACACAAATACAATTGACTACTAGGGTGGAGAAGGGAGCTATAAGCTCCCTGCTCTGCCATTCACTAGGTCTCCAGCCTATAAGATGTTGGGAAAGGATCCCTTCACAGGCCGGCGCAATGAGGCCAATGGATCACGCTGAACTACACAATGGTCCCATTTTGGCATCTCATATGCTGCAGGACTGAGTCGGCTCTAAGGCTCTGCAGCTCCATTCCTCGTATGAACAGGGCTAGGTGAGTATAAGTTTTTTTTTATTTGTTTATAGGAACTATCTACAAGGGGGGGGGGTGTGACACTGTCTTCAATAGGGGGGTTTCAGGCACTATTTACAGTGGGCTGTGTGGCACTATTTACAGGGGGCTGTGTAGCACTATTTACAGGGGGTTGTGCGGCACTATCTACAGGGGGCTGTGTGGCACTATTTAATGGGGGCTGTGTGTGACACTATCTACAGGAGGCTATGTGTGGCACTATCTACAGGGGGCTGTGCGTGGCATTATCTACAGGGGCTGTGCGTGGCACTATCTACAGGGGGCGGTGCGTGGCACTATCTACAGGGGGACTGTGTGTGGCGCTATCCAGAGGGGGACTGTGTGTGGCACTATGTACAGGGGAACTGTGTTGGGCATTCTCTACAGGTGTCTTTGATTAGAGCCCCCAGAGATAACTTTGCTTGAGGCCTCAGAAATGCCAAATTTGCCCCTGAGGGTAAGTATAAGAATACTTACTGTTTGGACCCTGTACCTAAGTCTATCATGTGTGATACTGTCTGCTGGGGCCATGTATCTAGGCCTATCATTTGTGATACTGACTGCTGGGACCCTGTATCTAAGCCTATCATGCGTAATACTGACTGCTGGGGCACTTAATTTTTTAGGGTGCCTAAATACTATATGGGGGTCCCCTATCTACTATATGTTGGCCAAAACTACCTAAATACTATATGGGGGTCACTGTTTACTACATGGGGACACCTATCTACTGTAAAGGGGCACCTATCTACGATATGGGGGCCTTACTAATATATAAGGGCCTATCTACTATATGGGGGCACTTATCTACTATATGCAGGGACCTAATTACTATATGCACAAAACACAATTGCCAGAAGGCAAGAAAATTACCAGTAGTAACAGTAGGACCATGTAAAGATACTAAAACATAACTTTTATTTAATATATTTAGTAGCCTAACACATATTTTAAAAGGTATACTGTACAAGAGTTGTGTATAAAAACAGTTAGCACTGTGGTGTAGTGGTTCCAATACAAGAGTATAAGTGATGCACCATAGTATACTTATATAGAATGGGGGAGGTGGGTAAGGGAAAGGGCATATTAATTGGCACCTGTTGGACAAGCCAAGTAAATGTAAGTGACTGATATTTAGAATGATAATAAAATGTTACAATTCATTTAAAGAGAGAGGGAATTCTTAATTGGCATCTCGTAGTGATAGGTAAAAAAGGTCATCCTATGGAAAATATATAACCCTTTATACAGGTCTCACCTTCTCATCTATTCTCTAATTACTCCCATTGTCATTCATATGGTGCTGTTGTTCTTTAAATTGCTTACTATAAAGAGTGATATATTTTTCATAGGATGACCTAGTGTACCTATCACTACGAGATGCCGATTAAGAATTACCTTGCTCTTTAAAGGAATTGAAAAAAATCAATCACTTAAAGGGAAGGTGTCACAAAAATTTTTTTTGTTTATATGTTATTGCTTTTAGTATGTTATTAAAATACATTTTATTTATTTGTGTTTTTGTGTTTTACTTTTTTCTTTTTTCTTTCTTTTACTTCTCTATGGGGGCTGCCATTTTTTTTTTCATCTCTGTATGTGTCGATTAACGACACATACAGAGATGGAATACGGCACATACATCCCCATAGAGAATGCGAACGGGTGCCGTTCCATTCACTATAGTGTACACCGTCTGTGTGGGAACTCCCACACAGTCCAAAAGGAAATTCTTCGGCAGAGCGACATCCGGCGCCATTTTCATGTGGACCGGAAGCCGCGGCCGGACAATAAGATGACTACTTCCGGTCGCGGCTTCCGTCCATATGTTCAGAAGCAAGGACAGGGAGCGGAGGTCGTGGCAGCGGCAGGAGCAGGTAAGTTATGTTTGTGTATGTTATGTGTGTGTATGTTCGTGTTATACTGTGTGATTACCACTGTATCTAATCCTCCTACACTGTGCATTCGCTCAAAAAATGGCGGCATACAGTGGAGGAGGTTTGAACATTCAATCCCCTCCTTTCTCCTGGCACTAGCCAGGATAAAGGAGGGGGGATTGTTTGAGCACACTAGAGCGAGTGTGTCTTCTCCAATTTTGCAGCATAAAGCAATGTGGTTACTTAACCACATGCCAATTCTGCAATTTTGGGAATTGCTCCCTCTAGTGACCAGCACATGGAAATGTTATAAATTAGAATCAAATTTATAATATTTCCTGACTTGTGAAAAAAGTTAAAAAAATTAGAACAATGTGTAATCATTTATATACTAACTTTTTAACAAAAAAAAAAATAATTTCTAGCGACACATTCCCTTTAACCCCTTCCAGCCGCAGCCCTTTTTCAGATTTTCATTTTCATTTTTTCCTCCCCACATTCCAAAAGCCATAACTTTTTTATTTTTCCGTCTATATAGTACTATGAGGGCATGATTTTTGCAGCACTAGTTATAGTTTTTTGTAGCACCATTTATTGTGCCATATAATGTACTAGGAAATGGGAAAAAAAATATTTGTGGTATTGAAAATGAAAAAAAACAGAGAATCCTCCATTGTTTTTGCGCGTCGTTTTTATGGAATTTACTGTTAAAACAACATGTTACCTTTATTCTGTGGGTCAATACGATTACAGCGATACCAAATATACACTACCTTTCAAAAGTTTGGGGTCACCCAGACAATTTTGTGTTTTCCATGAAAACTCACGCTTATATTTATCAAATGAGTTGCAAAATGACTAGAAAATATAGTCAAGACATTGACAAGGTTAGAAATAATGATATTTATTTCAAATAATAATTTTCTCCTTCAAACTTTGCTTTCGTCAAAGAATGCTCCATTTGCAGCAATTACAGCATTGCAGACCTTTGGCATTCTAGCTGTTAATTTGCTGTGGTAATCGGGAGAAATTTCACCCCATGCTTTCAGAAGGCCCACCCACAAGTTGGATTGGCTTGATGGGCACTTCTTGCGTACCATACGGTCCAGCTGCTCCCACAACAGCTCTATGGAGTTGAGATCTGGTGACTGCGCTGGCCACTCCATTACAGATAGAATACCAGCTGCCTGCTTCTTCCCTAAATAGTTCTTGCATAATTTGGAGGTGTGCTTTGGGTGATTGTCCTGTTGTAGGATGAAATTGGCTCCAATCAAGCGCTGTCCACATGGTATGGCATGGTGTTGCAAAATGGAGTGATAGCCTTCCTTATTCAAAATCCCTTTTACCTTGTACAAATCTCCCACTTTACCAGCACCAAAGCAACCCCAGACCATCACATTACCTCCACCTTGCTTGACAGATGGCGTCGGGCACTCTTCCAGCGTCTTTTCAGTTGTTCTGCGTCTCACAAATGTTCTTCTGTGTGATCCAAACACCTCAAACTTCGATTCGTCTGTCCATAACACTTTTTTCCAATCTTCCTCTGTCCAATGTCTGTGTGCTTTTGCCCATATTAATCTTTTCCTTTTATTAGCCAGTCTCAGATATGGCTTTTTCTTTGCCACTCTGCCCTGAAGGCCAGCATCCCGGAGTCGCCTCTTCACTGTAGACGTTGGCGTTTTGCGGGTACTATTTAATGAAGCTGCCAGTTGAGGACCTGTGAGGCGTCTATTTCTCAAACTAGAGACTCTAATGTACTTGTCTTGTTGCTCAGTTGTGCAGCGGGGCCACATACAGAGATGAAAAAAAAAATGGCAGCCCCCATAGAGAAGTAAATCTTGCAGTATATCGTGATTCTGACAGGCATCTATTAAGGGCTTAATAGGAGCACAAAGATGGCGTACCTGGGGGCCTTCATTAGGCAGCGATTGCGTTGCAGGGGGCCCGATGAGCTGTTATAGGGGTTCTCTCCCTCTTTCTACCGAAAAGAGCTTGAGCGCGATCCCGCTTGTTACTCTGAAGTGCCGGCTGTAACATACAGCCGACATCGACATCGTATGGAGCGGGTTCACTCCGTGAGCCCGTTCCATACTTTCCCTACCTAACTTTGATGTCGGGAAGGAGTTAAACTTACTTGGCTTGTCCAATGGGTACCAATCAACCCCTTCCCGCTTTGGCCACTTTTGACCTTCCTGACAGAGCCTCATTTTCCAAATCCGACATGTTTCACTTTATGTGGTAATTACTTCGAAATGCTTTTACCTATCCAAGCGATTCTGAGATTGTATTCTCGTGACACATTGGACTTTATATTACTGGCAAAATTTGCATGATACATTGAGTATTTAATTGTGAAAAACACCAAAATGTAGCGAAAAATTGCAAACATTTGCATTTTTCGAAATTTAAATGTATCTGCTCGTAAGGCAGGCTGCCACAACTTTTATACCACACAAAATAGTTGCTAATTAACATCCCCATGTGTCTACTTTAGATTGGCATCTTTTTTTGAACATCCTTTTATTTTCTAGGACGTTACAAGGCTTAGAACTTTAGCAGCAATTTCTCACATTTTCAAGAAAATTTCAAAAGGCTATTTTTTCAGGGAACAGTTGAGTTGTGAAGTGGCTTTTAGGGGGCCTTATATATTAGAAACCCCGAATAAGTCACCCCATTTTAAAAACTCCACCCCTCAAAGTATTCAAAACAGCATTTAGAAAGTTTCTTAACCCTTTAGACGTTTCACAGGAATAAGCAAAGTAGCGGTGAAGTTTACAAATTTGATTTTTTTTTTGCAAAAATTCATATTTAATCCATTTTATTTTTTTTAACACAAAAAGTTTTACCAGAGAAACGCAACTCAATATTTATTGCCCAGAGTCTGTAGTTTTAGGAAATATCCCACATGTGGCCCTAGTGTCCTAATGGACTGCAGCACAGGCCTCAGGAGCAAAGGAGCACCTAGTGGATTTTGGGCCTCCTTTTTATTAGAATATATTTCATGCACCATGTCAGGTTTGAAGGGCTCTTGTGGTACCAAAACAGTGGAAATCCCCCAAAAGTGACCCCATTTGGGAAACTACACCCCACAAGGAATTTACCTAGATGCATAGTGAGCATTTTTACCCCACAGGGTTTTTGCAGAAAATTTCCAAGAAAATGTAGGTTTAGCTAATTTTTTCTCATTTCCACAAGAACTAAAGGAAAAAAATCACCACAACATTTGTAAAGCAATTTCTCCCCAGTAAAACAATACCCCACGTGTGGTCATAAAAGGCTGTTTGGACACACGGCAGGGCTTAGAAGGGAAAGAGCGCCATTTGGCTTTTGGAGCTCAAATTTAGCAGGAATGGTTTGCGGAGGCCATGTCGCCTTTGCAAAGCCCCTGAGGGAACAAAACAAGGAAAACACCCAAAAAGTTACTTTAGGAAACTACACCCCTTGAGGAATTCATCTAGGGGTGTGGTGAGCATTTTTACCCCACAGGTGTTTCATAGATTTTATTAGAATTGGGCAGTAAAAATAAAAATATTCCTCTTTCTTAAATAAGACGTAGATTTAGCTAAACATTTTTGATTTTCTCAACAAATAAAGGAAAAAAAGAATGCCAACATTTGTAAAGCAACTTCTCCCAAGTACGGTAATACCCCATATGTGGTCATAAACTGCTGTTTGGGCACACGGCAAGGATCAGAATAGAAGGAGCGCCATTTGGCTTTTGGAGCACAGATTTTCTGGATTGGTTTCTTGACACCATGTCGCTTTTGCAAAGCCCCTAAGGTACGAGTAGAGTGAAACTACCCAAAAGGGACTCCATTTGGGATACTACACCCTTGAGGAATTAATCTAGGGGTGTAGTGAGCATTTTGACCCCCACAGGTGTGTCATAGATTATTTTAGAATTGGGCAGTGAAAATAAAAAAAAATAGCTTTAGCTCAAAATGTTCATTTTCTCAATAAATAAAGGAAAAAAAGAACCCTAGCATTTGTAAAGCATTTTCTCCTGAGTATGGCAATACCCCATTTGTGGTCAAAAACTGCTGTTTGGACACACAGCAGGGCTCAGAGGGGAAGGAACGCCATTTGGCTTTTAGAATGAAGATTTTGCTGGATTGGTTTCTGGTCGCTATGTCGCATTTGCAAAGCCCCTGTGGGACCAAAGCAATGGAAACCCTCCAGGAGTGACCTCTTTTTGGAAACTACACCCCTCAAGGTATTCACCTAGGGGTGTAGTGAGCATATTAACCCCGCATGTGTTTTGCAGAAATTAGCGTGCACTCGATGTTGCAGAGTGAAAATCTTATTTTTTTCCATAGATATGCCAATATGTGGTGCCCAGCTTGTGCCCACCATAACAAGACAGCTCTGTAATTATTATGCTGTGTTTCCCGGTTTTTGAAACACCTTACATGTGGCCCTAATCTTTTGCCTGGACATTCGACCAGGCTCAGGAGTGAAAGAGTACCATGCGAAGTTGAGGCCTAATTTGGCAACTTACACAGTATTGGTTCACAATTGCAAAAGCTGTGATCTGAAATAATAAAAGAAACCGCTGAAAAGTGACCCCATTTTGGAAACTACACCCCTCAAGGCATTTATTAAGGGTGTAGTGAGCATTTTCACTCCACAGGTCTTTTCCATAAATGAATGTGCTGCGGATGGTGCAAAGTAAAAATTTAAATTTTTCCCTAGATATGCCATTTCAGTGGCAATTATGTCATGCCCAGCTTGTGCCACTGGAGACACACACCCCAAAAATTGTTAAAAGGGTTCTCCCAATTATGGCAATGAGTAAGTAGACTGCTGTTTGAGCACATTGTAGGGCTCAGAAGGAAGGGAGAGCCATTTGGCTTTTGAAGCGTAGATTTTGCTTGGTAGTGGTTTTGTTTGGAGTTTTACTGGTATTTCAGTTTATAATGTAGGGATACATGTAAACTGTGCGGAGTACATCAGGGGCATAGTCAGGTGGTATAAAAATAGGGTACTAAATAAATAAAATAATCCATAGATGTGTGGATGTGTGTTACGCTGTGAAGCAATCCTTTCTGCACAGGCTGGTGTCGCACTGATAAATGTCCTTTCTTATCCCCCTTTTGGTCCACACTCTGCACCTTATATATTTCATTCTATTACAGGTGCAACTGTTGCACGCTTTTTTTACTTGTAAGCTTGATCTATAATGGGGCCTCATAATGGTACTGCTACCAATTCCAGCAGGCACTTTCCCTGTCTCCTCTGACTTAGTAATTCTCTATACAGCTGGCGCTGTACAAACTGGAACGAGAGTCTAAGTCTTTGGACATGTGCATCAGACTTTACTTATCTCTCTTTCCTTTTCCTACTGCGCAGAATCCCCACAGCGTTAGTCATTGTCTGAGGCGCACAGGACTTTCATTGACTAGACCTATTATCAATTACCTCTCTTTCAGAAAGAGAACGCTGATTGGTCAGCGTTAGGGGAATCCTCTGTTATGGCATAATCCGAGGTCTCTTAAGCCTCGGTCTCTGTGTTTGCCCCATTACCCCTGAAGGCGCCGGTTCCACAGCGAACCATGTTGGGGGGGGGGGGGTTCTGATGCAGCTTTTAAATAATATGAGACTTACCGTATTTTTCTGACTATAAGATGCACCTGACTATAAGACGCAACCAGGTTTTAGACAACAGAAAATAGGAAAAAAATAATTTGTTCAAAAATAATTTGTTCTGTTTCACCACATTCTGGGAGCCATAACTTTTTTTTATACTTTTTTCATCGTTTGAGCGGTGTGAGGGCTTATTATTTGTGGGACGAGCTATAGTTTTATTGGCACAATTTTTGGTACATACGATTTTTTGATCACTTTTTATATTTAATTTTTTTAAGCGCTAAGGTGACCAAACAGCAATTCTGATGTTTTTTTTTACTCCGTTTACCTTGCAAGTTAAATAATGATATATTGTAATATAATATCAGAATTTTACGGACGCAGCAATACCAAATAATTTTATTTTTTACATTGTGCTTGGGGGGAAAAGTGTTTTCTTGAACTTTTAATATTTTTTTTACACTTCTAAAAATGTATCTAACGTTTTTCTTTCACACATTAGTAGTTCCCCTAGGGGACTTGAACCAGCAGCCACTTGGTTATGAGTGGAGTTACTGAAAAAGCATAACTCACTGAGCTACGCAGTTTCCGTAACTATTCTGTATAGTAACATCCCTCATTCTAAAGGCCTTGAGGTTATTGAGTCTGTATTAACCACTAAAACCTGCATGTCTGATAGTCAAATTGAATTTATAACCAAATGTGTCAATTTTATCCTTAACCACAACTCTTTTAGTTTCGATAATACATTTTTTAACCAAATTAAGGGGTGCGCTATGGGTTCGAGGTTTGCACCCTCATATGCCAATCTTTATATGGGAAACTTTGAAGACCTTTATATCTACCATGATCACCCTTTTAAAAATAAGATCCTATTCTACAAGCGCTATATTGATGATCTCCTCTTTATTTGTATGGGCAATGAGGCTGAGGCTGCATCTTTTATTGATCTTCTTAATCAGAACATTTTTGGGTTATCTTTTACCCATACTTTTTCTACCTCGTCAATTGATTTTTTAGATTTGACTATCGCTTTTGACATTACCTCTAATAAATTCATTACAAAGACCCATTTTAAAACTGTGGATGTCAATAGCTACATCAATTTTAATAGTGCCCACTATCCTCCATGGATAAAGAATGTCCCCTTCGGACAATTTAGGAGGGTTAGGAAAAATTGCACGACCAATATGGATTTTCATAAGGAATGTAATATATTAGAAAAAAGATTTAAGCAAAAGAACTTCCCATCGAACCTTATAAAAGGAGCACGTTGTAAAGCTGCACTATTAACCCAAGCATCTTGCATTGAGGAAAAAATAGACAAAAAAGTTAGCCACAACTTCAGTAATAATTTCATCACCACATTTAATAGTGGAAACAAAAGAATCAGGGAAATTTTAGATAGGCATTGGCATATCCTGACTAGTGATCCCTATCTAAAGGCAGAGCTACCAGAAAGACCTATTGTTACTTTCAGACGCTCCAAATCCCTCAAAAATATTTTGGCCCCGAGTAGACTGAGAAGCCCTCTAGTTTCTTGCTCGACTTTGCTCCTTAAAATATTGGGCTCTTTCAAATGTGGCCATCAGCGCTGCATGTGCTGTACTAATATGACCCATAAAGCCACGATGTATACATCTACAGTAACTGAGGAATCCTTTAATATTAGGAGTTTCCTTAATTGTGGAAGCTCCTTTATAATTTATATGCTTGAATGTCCCTGCCATTTACAGTATATTGGCCGCACAACACAATGCCTACGAACAAGAATCAATAGCCATAGGTTTAATGTAAATACGGGCTTTATGAAACATAGTGTCTCCCGTCACTTTGCCTCTACACATAGTAGCCTTTTTAATAAAATATTAATTACACCGATTGAACAGATCCCACTTAATGTTGCCAATAGATTTAGCAAGCTCAAACAACGTGAAAATTATTGGATTTTTAAATTGAAGACCCTTCAACCATACGGTCTGAATGATCTATCTGAATCAACCCTAGAGTAAAATCTTGATTGTGGGTTGTCACCTATGAATCATGTCTTATCCTTTTTTTTTCTTTTATTGATAATCCCATAAGGATTCTTAGTGGTCCTCAGTTTGGGTAGATTTACCCTTCCATTCACTATTTTTTTGCAATCCATAGCACCCTGTCTGCCTTTTAATTCGTTGTGTTCATAATTCCTGTTTTTCCGATTTTCAGTTTTTTCGGAACTTACATAAGATCATCATCATACCATTTGCGTATTTATAATCTTTTATGTAATTTTACTATAACAGTATATATTTTTTATATATATATTTTTTATATTTCATATTTTTAATATTTGCTTCATCTTGTCTAGTTGTCTGATCCTATACGCGCTAACACTGACCTTTCTAGTTATAATTCACCCGTTGCTGTTTTATCTCCGTAAACGGCTGATTTGATTACCCATTGCACTTTACTAATAAAAAAATATAACTTATACGTTCAGATTTAGTCCTAGCTAACTCTTTTTGAGTTAACATCCAAATGGATGCTTTTTTAACATCTAATTGGACGGTGTCATTTTTAGCATCTAAATTGATGTTCTTCTTGCATCAAAATGGATGCTGTCACTTTTAGCATCTAAATGGATGTTTCTACTGTATATAAATTTCGTCTGGCTGTATTTATGCATCCAGATGGATTTTTGGGTCTTTTTAACGTTCAGATGGATACTATTCTGGCATCCATGTGGATGTTTCAGTACTTAGCATTCTTTTGTATGTTTTACATGCCGTGTTATTTTTATTTGAAATGTATTTCATTTATGTGCCATTTTTGTTTATTTTTTTATGCTTTTTTCTATAGTTGTGTAAGGTACTATTGTTTTTTTTTTTTTCCTTTTTTTGTATAAACCATTCATTGTTTTCTGCTTACAGTTATATTTAATTCCAAACCTTGACCTGTGACGTCATTTGAGCACTTTGACCCCGGTCACATTGGCGGGTTTTTCCTATTGATACGTTTGTATTTAAACAGTGGAGTTTGTATGCTATTTCATGGCCTGATGAAGATGCCAGTGCGGCATTGAAACGCGTAGCCCCTAGTTCTAATAAATCCTTTTATTCACTCTCCGTTTAATGTGGTTGATCTTTACGTATGCATTGATGCGTTTTATTGAAGTGCAGCAGCGCCCTTGGAGATTAATAGCATTTGAACCAATCTGATCTTTATCTTTCTATGCACATGTTGTATCTGACAGTGATTATTATATCTTATATATCTTATATATTTTTATGGCTATGTACAAAAAAATGTGTGTGTTGTAGACACCAATTTTGTGGTGTGATTACCTGCAATCAGGTATAACGTTTCTTCCCACTGACATTGTAGTCTATGGCCATTACAATTTGGACTCCGTGTAGAGTCTTAGATATATGTATATAATCATATATAGAAACCATAGCTATACAGCTTGAGAAAGGTTCTGTGACGAACCGAAACATCGCTGCTCACTTGAGGTGAATAAATCCACCCTTTTTCATCTATCTGGAAGTCCTGGTGCCGTTACTTTGTCGTATGGTTTCTATGTATTCAAGCTGGGGAACTGATTCATCCTCTGGTAACGTGCACATGGCCTAATATGTAGCTGTGTGGAGTGCTGTGTTCCTCTACAATTGGACTGTATATAATCATATTAACGACACATACAGACATGGAATACGGCAGCCACAGTCCCATAGGGACTGCGAACGGCTCCCGTCCACTTCTGTGTACGGCGTCTGTGTGGGAACTGCGCATGCGCCGCTCCCACACAGTCCAATTTGAAATTGGCGCCGTCCGGCGCCATTTTCCTGTGGACCGGAAGTCGCGGCCGGACAGTAATATTACTACTTCCGGTCGCGGCTTCCGGACTTGTGCACTTGGACCAGCGGCAGCAGACGGAGCGGACGGGCCGGAGGGAGCCGCGGCGGCAGGAGCAGGTAAGAGATTTCTATGTATGTTCGTGTTTGTGTGTGTTTACTACTGTATGTAAACCTACTACACTGTGTGTTAGCTCAAAAAATGGCGACACACAGTGTAGGAGGTTACACCGTTCAAACCCCTCGTTTATCCCGGCACTAGCCAGGATAAAGGAGGGGGGGATGCTGAGAGCTCACTAGAGCGAGGGCTTTTTACCCAATTTTGCAGCAGAAAAGCTATGTGGTTGCTTTACCACATTCTTTTGGGAATGGCTCCATCTAGTGACCAGAAATGGTAAATACTATAAATTTGAATCCAATTGAATCCAATTTATAATATTTCCTGACTCGTGAAAAAAATAAAAAAAATTTGAACAATGTTTAATCACCCACACACTAAATGTTTAATTTAAAAAAACAAACATGTTTTTCTGGCAACACATTGCCTTTAATGCTACTTATTGAGATAGTTATAATCTTTCTTATTGCCATCTTGCACTATCTATTTAGTATTGAGAGATGTTGTACTTAAATATACCTATCATGTCATATTGATTCACATATTTCCACTGTTTTTATGATCATGTCTCTATATGGATTGATTTATAATACATGTAGTATTAAATTAATTATATACTGTATATCCTGTGTATTCCTATATATATTTGGCACTAGGCACTTCTTGAATTAGCTTGAGAAAGGTTCAGGTGTGAACCGAAACGTTGCTCATTCTTTCCACCTGGTGGTGAATAAACCAACATCTCCCCAACTTTGAAGTCCTGGTGCTGTTACTTGTCTTCTGTTCCTGCTGTTTATTCCATTCCAAGGAGTGGATTCATCCTTTCACTGGTAACGTGCACATGGCCTAATGTTCAGCTATCTATCTATCTATCTATCTATCTATCTATCTATCTATCTATCTATCTATCTATCTATCTATCTATCTATCTATCTATCTATCTATCTATCTATCTATCTATCTATCTATCTAAAGATAAGCTGCACTCAACGTCAAATTCCAAAACGGTAGTGTGTCCAAGCAGGCAATCCCGATCCGTGGATTATGAGATATGAATAGAAGAAATCCCACAGTACTCGATGAATAAAAAAGGTGTAGTTTATTCAGTCAACAAAGTTGCTTGGGATTTCTTATATATATATATATATATATATATATATATATATATATATATACATATACGGTGAAGGAAATAAGTATTTGATCCCTTGCTGATTTTGTAAGTTTGCCCACTGTCAAAGACATGAACAGTCTAGAATTTTTGGGCTAGGTTAATTTTACCAGTGAGAGATAGATTATATAAAAAAAAAAAAAATCACATTGTCAAAATTATATATATTTATTTGCATTGTGCACAGAGAAATAAGTATTTGATCCCTTTGGCAAACAAGACTTAATACTTGGTGGCAAAACCCTTGTTGGCAAGCACAGCAGTCAGACATTTTTAGTAGTTGATGATGAGGTTTGCACACATGTTAGATGGAATTTTGGCCCACTCCTCTTTGCAGATCATCTGTAAATCATTAAGATTTCGAGGCTGTTGCTTGGCAACTCGGATCTTCAGCTCCCTGCATAAGTTTTCGATGGGATTAAGGTCTGGAGACTGGCTAGGCCACTCCATGACCTTAATGTGCTTCTTTTTGAGCCACTCCTTTGTTGCCTTGGCTGTATGTTTCAGGTCATTGTCGTGCTGGAAGACCCAGCCACGAGCCATTTTTAATGTCCTGGTGGAGGGAAGGAGGTTGTCACTCTGGATTTGACGGTACATGGCTCCATCCATTCTCCCATTGATGCGGTGAAGTAGTCCTGTGCCCTTAGCAGAGAAACACCCCCAAAACATAATGTTTCCACCTCCATGCTTGACAGTGGGGACGGTGTTCTTTGGGTCATAGGCAGCATTTCTCTTCCTCCAAAAACAGCGAGTTGAGTTAATGCCAAAGAGCTAAATTTTAGTCTCATCTGACCACAGCACCTTCTCCCAATCACTCTCAGAATCATCCAGATGTTCATTTGCAAACTTCAGACGGGCCTGTACATGTGCCTTCTTGAGCAGGGGGACCTTGCGAGCACTGCAGGATTTTAATCCATTACGGCGTAATGTGTTACCAATGGTTTTCTTGGTGACTGTGGTCCCAGCTGCCTTGAGATCATTAACAAGTTCCCCCGTGTAGTTTTCGGCTGAGCTCTCACCTTCCTCAGGATCAAGGATACCCCACGAGGTGAGATTTTGCATGGAGCCCCAGATCGATGTCGATTGACAGTCATTT
>NC_134690.1:217864765-218004765 GCF_050947455.1 Rhinoderma darwinii | reverse complement strand
TATCCGCCGAAGGGATGTTCGACTGATGCCACTCTCCAGTGACATGCGGCGAGTGCTACGCTGTGGGCTCTTGCTGAATGAAGCTAGGACAGCCACTGATGTTTCTTCATTAGTGACAGTTTTCATGCGTCCACATTTGGGCAAATCCAACACTGAACCAGTTTCACGAAACTTGGCAAGCAGTTTGCAAACTGTAGCATTGGAGATGGGTGGTCTCGTAGGGTGTCTTGCATTGAAATCTGCTGCAATGACCCGGGTACTGCTTTCACCAGACATCAACACAATTTCTATCCGCTCCTCACGTGTTAACCTCTGCGACATGTCAATGGCTGTAAACAAAGAGAAGCTTGTAAATAACTCATGAAAGAATAAAGTAACGTTAAAACTAAGCACACCATTGTTTTTCTTGTGAAATTCTCGATAAGTTTGATGTGTCACATGACCCTCTTCCCATTGAAAAAACTAAAGTTGGATACAAAATGGCCGACTTCAAAATGGCCGCCATGGTCAACACCCAGCTTGAAAAGTTTCCCCCCTCCCATATACTAATGTGCCACAAACAGGAAGTTAATATCACCAACCATTCCCATTTTATTTAGGTGTATCCATATAAATGGCCCACCCTGTACAGTTCACCCTTCAAAAATCTAAAAGTTAGGCCTCGTGCATGCAGTTTGCTTTGTGCAAGTACCATGTCATATAGAGCTGTAATATGGCATCCATATAAATCTGTAGAACCATACAGTACCTCCATATGCCTACAAATCCATACAGACCACTACAGAGGTGTTATCGCATGCATTCTATGGTAATAAAAATGGTTCCTCGTTCCACTTGAAGCTATATGGCCATATAAGCACAGAGGGACCTTATAGTAGCACACGGGGTGCCTATGTCTCCATAATACAGATTGTTCAGCTCTACTGTGTGCTTGTTGCTCACATCACACTGCTACTTGCTTTGTGTTATTATGAGATTGAAGTGGCAGTTGTTAGTCATGTTACGTATATTGCACCAACATATTCCGTAGCGCTTACTTACTTTCCCTATTGAGGCTCACAGTCTAAATTCCCTATCGGTATGTTTTTTAGGGTGTGGGAGGAAACCGGAGTACCCGGAGGAATCCCACACAAACATAGGGATAACATACAAACTCCATGCAGATGTTGTCCTTGGTAATGTGGCAAATCTTATCGAAGGTAGACTTCTGCTTTAAGGACCTTCTTGCTCTCCGATTTTTAAGTCCAGTCTGGGACATCCATGGTCTGTATACTCCTCCTAAAGACCCAGTTTTTAAAATGTAGTCATTTGCCAAATGTTAACATTTATTTAAATTCCCCATATAATGTATTTATATTTGGTTCATGATTGCATCGCTGTATATTTTTTTCCAAAAAGCTCTTTTAACGTGATATGTTCGGTATTGAATTTACCTCATTTGCTAATACGTGTCGAAAAACAATCTAATGCAGTATTAAAAATCACCTTCAAAAGACATTGAAGCAGATAGTTTTGCTTTCTGCTATAAACCCCCTGCTGCTTATGTTTTTAATAACTTTAACCTTTTGGGCCATGCAATCTATCTATCTTCTCTTTGTAATTAACATTGAAAAGCATGCTAGAAGCTTTACTATGTGTTGACATGATATCTTCTGTGCATTGCTTCTTTTTATAACCATGCAAACTATGTCATGTTGAAAGATAAATTCTATGTACATCAATATTTGTAGCACATATTCAAATTCTACAGTCACATTAATTTTAATCATTACATAATATTGATATGATTTAATAGGATTAATTCACCTGTAGAAAAAATCTCCTCTAGATGTAACGGTGTAATATACAATAGCGTGATATATGCAGAACATCACAGAGTTGAACATAATATATGCAGGGGTGTGATGTTTGTAATGCATGCGGTACTGTAGGTCCCATTAGTGAGCCTTTCCCCTCCAGTGAAAACAGAATGAACCACAGACCCTTCTAGTTTGCATAAAACAAACAAAATTAGATTTGCTTTGCTGAATCGAAACCCGCATGGGATTGAGAGACTCTCTCGGGGACAAATTACTTCAAACAATCCCTGTGTACCATAACAAAATAAAAAAATTCAGGCCAATCAACATAGCTAAAAATTCTTAGCAGAGGAAATAATACAACCAAGGCTGTTTAATGCTTCTGTGCTTAGATCCTTTCTTAAAGCAATTATATTTACTTGTTGGCCACATGTTAGGTAATCCTGCATATGCTATTAAGACATAAAACATAGTTTTGCCTTTTTTAATCTTCCAACGGGCTGCATCATGCAGACTAGTCAACAGCTGGACAGATAGAATGCTTTGCATGTGGATGATAATTACTGCTAAAAAAAAGAAATAATAAAAACCATATCAATCAGTGTAAATGTCCTTTGATTAATTCAGTTCTGTGCAATATTGACTTCCCACAAGATATGGAGAGGAAAAACAGCATTTAATCAATACATAAAAAAATTATTATTTCATAGCAACATCATTTGTACATGTATGTTGGCCACCAGAATAGCAAAAATCTAGGCATTGCCATCATGCGTGAAAAATCAGGATGTACATATTAGTTTGCTCAATTATTAAGAAAATGGATTGTGACAGGAAAAGCAGATAAACATTTATTCTTATTAGCAGTGCTGCAACCAGTACTTTACTGGACATTCCATCATTAGTAAAGCTGAACGTACGTGTCACGATGGGTGCGTGGACCCACTGGGCCGTACCGCCGTAGCGGGATAGCAGCTGGCTAACAGGATACCAAGTCACAATCTATAGTTCAAATAAGGGTACCTGTGGTAACTTTAGACAGTAGCGATGGTAGGCTCAGATGAAACCTTGGCTGCAGGCAGACACCAGGTGTGGTGTAACACGGAAGGCGTAGTATATGGCACAGACGACTCCAACACTCAATGGCACAGGAACAAGGTAGCACAGGATGCAGGATACAGGTAGCAGGTATGGGAACACTGGGAACTTGAAAACACCAAGGGACCATTTGCAAAGACTAACATGGGTAAACACAACAACGCTCAGGCAATGAGGGAAGGGTCTTATAGTCCAGGGTGAGTATGGGCTAATTACATATCAAATTCATCCTTTAAGGCCGGGCACGGGTGTGCGCGCGCACCCTAAGGGGCACTGCAGAATGAAGTGGAAGTGAGTGCTTGTATCTCCTGAGGAGGAGATGCGGGCCAGCGTTCACAGATCCATTGCTGCGGCCGCCGGGAGGTGAGTAATTCAGACTGCCCGTGGCCATGGGTGTTACAGTTCGCTACAGATTTTGCCACCATTTCGTAACACAAATGAGCGTGATAGACGCTGACCGTAGACAGATATCTGTGGAAAAGTTGATCTGGCGTGTTGGATTATTTCGGTAGTTGTTGGGTGCAGTCTTGTAAAGTCATTCATACCAAATATCAGATCTGTATCCTATCAATATAAACCAGACCAAATATCAAGAAGGATAACGACCGTTTATTGATCTTTTAACTTATGTAGTTGTCATCCAGAACGGTAATCTTCCAAAATGTCTATCTGAAATCCCTAATGTATGCCCAGCTTAACTGTGATCTATTGAAAGAAAAATAAATGAAAGGTATAGAGGTATCTCCTCTCACTTGCCTCAAAATGGAAAATCTCATGACTAAAGAAACCAGGTGAATCAATGTTTGATGCTGAAAATCAAAACATTTCCGATAATAAAATTAACTTTATATAGAGCCTGTGCTTACCCCCGTCCTGAGATATAAGGCTGTGTACCAGTAGAATTCACATAAAAACATAACTTGTGACTTGGCTTCTCTCTACAGAGCTAATATAGGAATATTTTTACTAATTGTCCTATAAAATATTAAGGTGTTTGACATGTATTAATGTACATCTGCATGGAGTTTGTATGTTTTCCCATATTTGCGTGGGTTTCTTCCACACTCCAAAAACAGACTGATTGATTAATTGGCTTCTTATGAAATTGTCCCTAGTTTGTCTGACTGAGATTAAATTAAATTAAATTAAATTATGAGCCCCATTGTGTACAGGAACTAACGTAAATGGTAACAATCTCTGTACAACGTTTTGGAATATGTTCAGCGCTATATAAGCAACTGGAAATGTATAAATACATATTATTACTGACATGGTCTACTGTGTATATTTATACTACATTGTCGATCTTTCCTGCCACACCATTTATGAACAAAAGTTGTACCAAAGCATAATAAATCAAAAATAACCAATTTAGTTTAACTTAAGCCCGGTTCACATCTGAGTTGGAGGCTCATGCATGCTGCCCTATTGTTTCCGGTAAAACAATGGACACCACGACAGAAACTCGACCGAACCTATTAAAATCAATGGGTTCCGTCAGGCACCGATCGTGTCGTTGTACAACGGAATCGGTGCTTCTGATATTTTCGTTGTTCTGCACTTCTAACGGAGTGAAACAACGGAAAGACCGACGCAGATGTGAAGGAGGTCTTACACAATTTTGGATTTAACTATAATACTTGAATGTTATATGTACATACACCTATTGCAAAAAAGAAATCAATCTGTCTATCTATGTTAAGAAACATAAAATGCAGAATTTGAGCATAAGCAGAAAAAAGGATATTGCCTAACTAATTTGTCTCTGGAGTTCTCAAGTCTACCTCTAGCCCTGCTTCTTTTGTGAGTTAGGCTAGGTTCATACTGTTTTTGAGAACTACGTTCAGTGTACTGTATATGTAGGGACATTTTCCTATCAAACATGCTCACATACTTATTTTAGTCAGATGTTCTTTTGACATATGATTGTCAGATGCGTGTCTGTGTAAAAAAAAAAAGGCCAAAAATTATATATACATTTTTGGTTTAGTGGGAGTCAAAGGCAGATATAGGCCACTATATAGGGATACGGTTTCATATGTTTGGGGAATATATTTGCAGGCCCACTGGGCCGTACCACGTAGCGGGATAGCAGCTGGCCAAACAGGTACTATGCAAAGTCTATAGTTCAGAAAGGGTACCTGAGGCAATGTAGACAGTAGCGATGGATTCAGGCTAAGATGAGGCTCCGATAGTAGACAGACACCCGGCGGGGTGTGACCCACTAGATGCAGCGGAGGCTACAACACGACTCCAACTCTTGACGGCACAGAGGCACGGTAGCACGGGAAACAGGGTACAGGCAGCATGAACGGGTAACACTGGGAACTGGAAAACACTAGGAGACCATTTGCAAAGACAAACTTTAGGTAACACAACAACACTCAGGCAATGAGCAAGAGGGTAGAGCCCCTTTTATAGTCCAGCAGCATTCTGGGCTAATTGCAGATATTCTGCAACTGTGCGCGCACTGGCCCTTTATGGCCGTGCACACGCAGGCGCGCGTGCCCTGCGGGAAACAGTCTCTGAACCAGAAAGTGAGTGCCAGCGTCTCTCAGGAGGGAGATGCCGCCGAGAACTCACACGTCCATGGCAGCGGCCATCAGAGGGTAAGTCAGAACGGCAGTCCGCGGCCATAGACGTTACACTATGGAACTCTCTACCACAGAATGTTGTGATGGTTGGTTAATTGAGCAAGTTCAAGGAGGACATGGATGCTTTTCTTGAAAAATATAATATTACAGGTTATGAGTACTACATTCTGGAGTTAGGAAGTTGATTCAAGGATTTATTCTGACAACCATATTTAGAGTCGAGAAGAAATTTTTCCCATAATGAGGGAATCGGCATTTGCCTAATAGAATTTTCGCCTTCCTCTGGATCAAAATGGTATGATTATAGGTTGGACTTGATGGACCTGTGTCTTTCCTAAATCTTATTAACTATGCCACTATGTAATTATATTATTGCTATATTACTTTAATACCAGTTCTCTAGTATAGAATTGCTATCAAAATTGTTCTAATAATCTGAGAATACATGCTTTAGTTGACAGCAGCGTGTACTGATTTGGTTGACAGGTAAGCCAAGTAGAATTTTGATTCCCCCAGAAATCTCAAATTATTATTAAGACAATCCAATTGTTAGAGTTAGTAGTTTCAATAATACCACATTATGTAATTGTTTTATATGTGGAGTTCCTTAATATATTATTGTCCATTCATTAAAGGGAAACCCAAACTTAAAACATGATCTGAGTGGTAGAATCTTTATAATGATACAATTCATGTTCATTTATTTAGTTCATATATTCTGCTGCTTTTTTTTTAAGTGACAGCAACTTAACTTACTGTAAATAGTAAATAAACAAGAAAATATTTAATATGTCCTCGTGATCTTCATTTCTACATTAGGAGCTAAACAATGTCACTTACTAATAAAATCTGGAGCACCATATCAGAAAATTCAGTAAGATCACTGCCAGTGCTCCCTTAATAGTGTATGTTCATGTGACAGATGTTTTTGTAGAAAATCCGCAACTGTGCTATTCATTTGAATGTGGAGTGCAGAAATCCATGCACATTCTGCAGAAACAACCCCACTCAGATGTTTGGAACATATTTCGAATTGCAGGAATCTGTGCAACAAATCCGCCAGGTGAGAACATATTCTTAGGCCTCATGCACACGACCATGCTTTGCACCTGCAATTTATGCACACTTTTGCGGATAAATTGCAGACTCATTAATTACTATGGCCCAATGCACACGACCATGGTTTACATTGATCCATGTGGCGACCGCAAATCTGGACTGTAAAAAAACTCAGAAAATTTCGTTTTATGGTCCGGATTTGGGG
Organism: Rhinoderma darwinii; assembly: GCF_050947455.1. Lineage (NCBI taxonomy): Eukaryota > Metazoa > Chordata > Amphibia > Anura > Rhinodermatidae > Rhinoderma > Rhinoderma darwinii. The sequence continues at coordinate 217,998,010 of NC_134690.1, read as the reverse complement.
ATTCACCAATACTGGTGAATTGTTGTGGATTAATGAGTCCAGATGACACACGGATGCACAATAAAGGTTTTTTGCGGTCCGATGGACCGCAACGGGCCCATGGTTTTGCGGTCCACAAAACCAATGCGGTCGTGTGCATGTGGCCTTCGGAGATTTTTGGTTTAAAGTAGCAATTTTGCAGCAATGAATTAAGAGATCATAGTGTATTTTCCAAAATGAATGGCTCTATGCCAAGCTCTTCGGTGGAATGGTTTCTTATACTGTACCTTATGTTGCCTCAATAATATAATGTATAAATAACATTGTCGTAAGGTGCCCAAATAACACCATCAGAGTGGCAATAAACAAGACAATGTAGCTGCAACCTGTGTTGTTCAGGTCCCAAGAGTAAGATCCGGAGTACAAGCAATGGGACCACTGTTACCCACTTCGGTGGTGATAAGTGATGCACTCTGCACAGGTTGCACACCCCTAAGGCCATCCCTGGTGAACGCACTTACTAATATAAGCCGCTTTGCATACACTTTATTAGAGGATTGCTCCACTAGATAATAACGCCGGATATCCCTGCTGCAAAGCTACATTAATGGAGCAATTTATTCCTGGAATGAGTCTAAGTGCAAGGCATCTATCTCCTTGTATCTGCTCTAAATCCTGTGTTTATCAGCTCCTAGCAGAGAGTGAGGCTTTTGATAGGTACAGAAGCCTAGGCTACAGATCCATCTACTGCAAGTTATTGCTGCTGTACAGCGGGAGTGTCTGGCATGGACTATTAGCCAAGGGAGACAAGTTTATAACAAAAGAGAGGCTTCTATCGGTAAGTGCCATCGCATATTAAAATAGATTTATAGTTGGAGGAAATGTTTAAAAATAAGTAGCTTTTTAAAATTCTGTAAATAATTTGGATATTGATATCAACGTATTTCTCTTTATTCGATTATTATAATAAAAATAGTGAAATAAATATATCTTACATAAAAAAAAATAATATGAATACGATGCAGCAGATCCACAAGTATTGGCAGTGAAATGTAGTGACATTTGATCAAAATAAGATATAATTTCAAAGAAAGAAAGAAACCAGTCTTCCTAAATAATATATATTTTATTATGCTGCATGTACTACTATACACTATACAGGATTTTGTGTTTGAGAAGTGCACTTGCGGCTAGGATGACTTGTTCCTAATTGAGACATCTCTTTATATGATGTTACAGACAACATATATCAAAACGCACTTTCAGAATGACAATGTGACATTGTAAGAACAGCTGCGAATGGCTGTTTCTACTGTTAGAAGGGATTGAGCTTCCAGAAGACCCATAAACCATCTGCAGAAATTACAAACTGTAAGTCACTGAAAGTCTGCATAGCTGCACCAGTGACACATTTCCAGAAAAAGAAACATTTTATGCGTTTATGGTCCTGCCTATTTGACAACATTTAGTACAAAACTACATAAGAGAAATATTTCTAATGCTGTTGCCAAAATTTCACAGGGCTGAATGTCATCAATCAGCCACATTTCCTTTTCTCTTTTTACTAATGCTCTTTAAATGTAAGAAAATGCTAGCTACAATGTAGCCTCATTATTATGCCATGATGAATATTAATTTCTACAAAATGCCTTAACTGATAAAGTTATAATATCCTTCAAATTTGCAGGTACAATCTGGTTAATAGATTATGCCACTATCATTACATTGTAATTGATATATATATATATATATGTGTGTGTGTGTGTGTGTATATTGTATAGACCAATTAGCCATAATATTACAACCACTGCTGACAGGTGAAATAAATAACAGATTATCTCGTGACAATGACATCTGTCGCGTGGTGGGATATATTAGACAGCAAGTGAGCAGTCAGTTCTTGAAGTTGATGTGTTGGAAGTAGGAGAATTGAGCAAGTGTAAGGATCTGAGCGATTTTCACAAGAGCAAATTGTGATGTCCTGGTATGTGCTGAAAAAAACAAGTCTGATTCATGGAGGCCCAACCTCACAACTTACAGGAATTCTAATTTTCTGAGAGACTAAATTTTGGGTTTTCATTAACTGTTACCATAATCATCAACATTAAAAGAAAAAAAATGCTGGAAATAGATCACTCGGTGTGTAATGAATCTATATAATATATGCGTTTCACTTTTTGAATTGAATTACTGAAATAAATTTACTTTTTGATGATATTCTAATTCATTGAGAAGGACTTGTATGTATATCTACAATGCATTCGGAAAGTCTTAAAATGCCAGTTTTTCCCCATCATTCTACACTCAATACCCCATAATGACAAAGTGAAAACAGAATGTTAGTAATCTTTGCTAATTTATTAAAAAAAGAAAAACTAAAATATTGCATTGACATAAGTATTCAGACCCTTTACTCAGTACTTAGTTGAAGCACCTTTGACAGCGATAACAGCCTCCAGTTTTCTCACAAAGTTTGCACATCTGGATTTTGTCATTTTCTGCCATTCTTCTCTGCAGATCCTCTCAAGCTCTGTCAGGTTAGATGAGGTCCGTCGGTGGACAGCCATTTTCAGGTCTCTCCAGAGAGGTTTGATTGGGATTAAGTCAGGGCTCTGACTGGGTCACTCAAAAACTTTCACAGAGTTGTCCCTTAGGGTATGTTCACACGCAGTGTTTTCAGATGTAATTCGGGAATTTTACACCTCAAATTACGCCTGAAAAAATACCTCCATTACACCTACAAACATCTGCCCATTGCTTTCAATGGGTTTTACGGTGTTCTGTTCCCACGAGGTGTAATTTTACGCGTCGCTGTCAAAAATACGGAGCGTAAAAAGACGCCTACGTTTTTGGAGCCGTTTTTCATTGACTCCATTGAAAAACAGCTCCAAAAATGTCCGTAAAATACGCCGCGAAAAACGCGAGTTGATACAAAAACGTCTGAAAATCAGGAGCCGTATTTACAGATGTTTTTGGTCACTGCATGTGAACATACCCTAAGCCACTGTTGTGTTGTCTTGGCTGTGTGCTTAGGGTCATTGTCTTTTTGGAAGGTAAACCTTTAGCCCAATCTGAGGTCCAGAGCATTCTGGATCAGGTTTTCATTAAGAATATCTCTGTACTTTGCTCCATTCATCTTTCCCTCAACCCTGACCGGTCTCCCTGTCCCAGATGCTGGAAAAACAGCCCCAGAGCATGATGCTTCCACCACCATGCTTCACCGTAGAGATGGTATTGGGCAGGTGATGAGCAGTTCCTGGTTTCTTCCAGAAATGTTGCTTAGAATTGAGGCCAAAAAGTTAAACCTTGGTTTCATCAGACCACAGAATCTTGTTTCTCACAGTCTGAGAGCCCTTTAGGTGCTTTTTTTAAAACTCTAGGTGGACTTTCATGTCTTTATGTCTTTTACTGAGGAGATGCATCTTTCTGGCCACTCTGTCATAAAGCCCAGATTGGTGGAGCGCTGCAGTGATGGTTGACCTTCTGGAAGTTTCTCCCATCTGATCACAGGATCTTTGGAGCTCAGCCAGAGTGACCATTGGGTTCTTGGTCACCTCTGTTACCAAGGTCCTTCTCTCCTGATTACTCAGTTTGCGGTGCGGCCAGCTCTAGGAAGATTCCTGGTTGTTCCAAACTTCTTCCATTTAAGAATTATGGAGGCCACGGTGCTCTTGAGAACTTTCGGTGCAGCAGAAATGTTTGTTGTACCCTTCTCCAGATCTGTGCCTCCACACAATTCTGTCTCTGAGCTCTACAGGAAGTACCTGCCGAGTAAGAGGGCAAGGTATGACGTGAAGATGTATAAGCTGTGCGAGAGTGCATCAGGGTATACCTACAAATTTAGGATATATGAAAGGGAAGGACACCAGTATTCAGCCCCAGAATGCTCCCCTTTACTGGGAGTTAATGCAAAAATTGTGTGGGATTTGTTGCACCCACTGCTGGACCAGGGTTACCACCTCTACCTGGATAATTTTTATACCAGTGTCCCACTCTTCAAGTGCCTTGCTTCCAGAAGTACTGCGATATGCGACACTGCTAGGAAAAATCTGAGAGGTCTCCCTAAGACTCTTCTTGGGTAAACACTCAGAAGGGGTGAGAGCAGGGCACATTCTAACTTGAACATATTGTGTGTCAAGTACAAGGACAAGAGAGATGTCCTTGTATTGACAACAATACATGGCCACACCAGTACCCATGTACCTGTATGAGGTACCAGTATATAGACCCCCAAACCAGACTGCATCCCGGTCTACAATAGGTACATGGGAGGGGTAGACTTGTCAGATCAAGTCCTGAGGCCCTACAGCGTCATGCAGTGTCGTATAAGAAACTGGCCGTACACATCATACAGATGGCATTGTACAATTTGTACGTGCTACGTCGATGTGCAGGCCAGATGGGAACTTTCCTGGAATTTCAAGAGGTGGTTATCAAGAACCTAATCTTTAGGGACCTAGAAGGGGGGCACCCAGTACTTCTGGAAGTGAGGCCACACGCATAGTACCAGGGCAACACTTTCCAGGAGAAGTTGCCAAAACTGGCAAGAAGGGAAAATGTCAAAAGAGATGCAAAGTCTGCTATAAGAGGGGGATAAGGAAGGACACAATATATCAATGTGACACGTGTCCCGAAAAACCAGGGCTCTGTATGAAAGTGTTTTAAAATTTATCATACGTCCCTTGATTTTTAATCTACCCCCAGTTTTACTTACCCTGATGCACTCAACACAGCTTATCCCGCTCATCTTTCCCAACTGGGCCCTGCTGTGTGCCAGGGCAGCTGACAACAGCCACATGTAGGATATTGCCGTACCCAGGAGAACCCACATTACAGTTTATGGGGTGTATGTCTCTGGTGGCGCATGCTGGGCACAATATATCGGACACTGAAATGACATATAGAAAATTGCAAATCTCACTCTGCACCATCTGCTGCGCATTATCTTTTACACAATACCTGTGGGGTCAAAATGCTCACTACACCTCTAGATGAATGCCTTAAGGGGTGTCGTTTTTAAAACCGGGTCACTTCTCAGGGGTTTCAACTATACTGGTACCTCAGGGGCTTCTGCATACATGACTTAGCACCAGAAAATCCCCAGTAGGCCAAATGTTGGTCCTATCCTTCTGAGCCCTCCCATGGGCCCAAACGGCAGTTTATCACCACAAGTGGGGTATTGCCGCACTCAGTACAAATTGGGCAAAAAAATTGGGTATTTTATTTCTTGTGAAAATAAGAAATTTTGAGCCAAAACTACATCTTATTGGAAAAAAATACATTTATTTTAATTCACAGCCCAATTCAAATAAATTCTGTGAAAAAAACTGTGGGGTCTAAATGGTCACAACCCCCATAAATGAATTCCTTAAGGGGTGTAGTTTCCAAAATGGGGTCACTTCTGGTGGGTTTCCATTACTTTGATACCTCTGTGGCTCTGCAAATGCAACATTGTTTCTGGGGCTTGTGTTTTAGTCCACAAGCGCACTAGAGACACATGTGGGACATTTCTAAAAACTGCAGAATCTGGACAATACATATTTAGTAGTTTTTCACTGGTAAAACCTTCTGTGTTACAGAAAAAGATTGAATAAAATTGAATTTCAGCAAGAAAAATCAAATTTGCACATTTCACCTCCACGTTGCTTTAATTCCTGTGAAATGCCTAAGGGGTTAAAAAAGTTTCTAAATTCTGTTTTGAATATTTTGAGGGGTCTAGTTTTTAAAATAGGGTGTTTTATGGGGGTTTCTAATACATAGGCCCCTCAAAGCCACTTCGGAACTGAACAGGTACCTTAAAAAAAAGGCTTTAGAAATTTTCTTAAAAATATGAGAAATTGCTGTTTATGTTCTAAGCCTTGTAACGTCCAAGAAAAACAAAAAGAATGTTCAAAAAATTCTGAAAAATTCTATTTTTTTCTAAATGTTCTCGAAATTTTGCAATTTTTCACAAATAAACACTGAATATATCGACCAAATTTTACCACTACCATAAAGCCCAATGTCTAATGAGAAAACAATCTCAGAATCACTTGGATAGGTTTAAGCATTCCGACGTTATTACCACATAAATTGAAATATGTCAGATTTGAAAAATGGGCTCTAAGCCTTAAGGTCCAAACTAGGCTGCGTCCTTAAGGGGTTAAAAGCTAATATGCATATTATATGAGACCGTAACACTAGCCTAGTGACCAGTTATAAACTTACTAAGTGGCATGACTGGATTATTATATCAAATGCCCTAAAATGTGGTCAAATTGAATGACAGGATTCGATGGAGTGATAAAAACATAAGCATGTACTTTGGATGGCACACATATTTTATACTTTGCATTTATTACATACATCTATTAAATATGAGTCAAGGAATGAATTTGAGCACTCATTTATCTTAGAATATAATGAATTAGAAATAGTCCGTAAATAAACGTGTTTATTATATTTTAACACAACAGTTTATAGGAGTTTATAGTGGATTTCCCTTCGGTAGATATTAATATAACGGTATGATATCAAAAATAATAAATAAAAAAATAAACAAAGCCACACAGGCTATAAATATTTATTTTGCCTTTTGAATCAAATGACCAATACAATTACCATTTACCCAAAAGAAAAGGCTGATCTTACGTAAGGGTATAGTCACACGGTGCCGGTATTGTTGCATTTTTTTTTTTTTGCCGCACGAACAAAAAATGCATGTTTTTTTTCCGCAATTTACAAAACCATGCATTTTTTCAATGCGGTTTTCAGTCGTGCAGCAAAAAAAACACGGCAAAACCGCACCGTGTGAATACACCTTAATAGCAATGGTAGTGATGTCAATTGAGATTAAAACTGGTCTTTATCATTATATTATTTGAGACACAAACTTTGCTACTAAAAATGAATAATAGTGTCAGAAATTTCAGTTGTATTCTGCCAAAAATAATAGATTAACACTGAAAATTTCAAGCTGAAACTGGAATGCAATTACCCGTACTATAAATTGGTCAATATCTTCCTCCTTAAAACACAGTCTGAAATGTAAGTGCATTTAGGTTTTGTTAAACACAGAGCAGACGTGGAGTGCTATAGTCCATTAAAATATTCTTTGAAAGAATTTTAAATAAAAGTTCATTTTCCTTTCTTTTTCATTTATATATGTTGTACTTCTAATTTTATTTGAAATATATATATATATATACACACTATATTGGCAAAATTATTGGGACACACCTCTTAATCGTTGAATTCAGGTATTCCATTCAGTCCCATTGCCACAGGTGTATAAAATCCATCACCTAGCCATGCAGTCTGCCTGTACAGACATTTGTGAAAGAATGGGTCATTCTAAGGCTATGTTCACACGGAGTATTTTTCCGAGTTTTTTGACGCAGAAACCGCGTCGCAAAACTCGGCAAAAACGGCCCTAAAATGCCTCCCATTGATTTCAATGGGAGGCGTCGGCGTCTTTTTCCCGCGAGCAGTAAAACTGCCTCACGGGAAAAAGAAGCGACATGCCCTATCTTCGGGCGTTTACGCCTCTGACCTCCCATTGACTTCAATGGGAGGCAGAGAAAGCGTATTTTGCGGTGTTTTATGCCAGCGGCGCTCAATGGCCGCGGGAGAAAAACGGTGCGAAAATCGCCGCGAAAATCGGCGTGCAGGGAGAGGAAAATCTGCCTCAAACTTCCAAACTGAATTTTGAGGCAGATATTCCTCCTGCAAAATACTCCGTGTGAACATAGCCTAAAGATCTCACTGATTTCCAGCGTGGTACTGTCTTAGGATACCACCTCTGCAACAAGTCAGTTTGTGAAATTTCTTCCCATCTAGATATTCCACGATCAACTGTAAATGGTATTATTGCAAAGTGGAAGCGTTTAGGAACCACAGGAAATCAGCCACAAAGTGCAGACCATGTCAAGTTACAGAGAAGGGTCGCCGAGTGCTGAGGCGCATAGTGCATGAAAGTCGCCAATGCTCTGCTGACTTAATAATTGCAGAGTTCCATACCTACTCTGGTATTAACATGCAAATAAAACCTAACAACAAAATGGGTTTCCATTGCTGAGCAGCTGCATGCATGTCTTACATCGCCAAGAACAATGCCAAGGGTCGGATGGAGTGGTGTAAAGCACGCCGCCACTGGCCTCTGAAGCAGTGGAAACGTGTTCTGTGGAGTAATGAATCATGCTTCTCTATCTGGCAGTCTGATGGATGAGTGTGGGTTTGGCGAATGCCAGGAGAACGTTACCTGCCTGACTGAATTGTGCCAACTGTAAAGTTTGGTGGAAGAGGGATGATGCTAGGGGGTTGTTTTTTAAGGGATGGCCTAGGCCCCTTAGCTCCAGTGAAGGGAAATCTTAATGCTTCAGCATACCAACTTTGTGGGAACAGTTTTGATAATAATGAATACCATTGTGCAATAACTTACTCATCTGTCCATAATACTCCTTTGTAGCTATTAACTATCTTCCATAGATAGAAGATGTAAGCAGCTTCAATGTCGTCAAAAGATGTCGTATCATACTTAACACAACTGCAACAAATTGCATGAAAAATGTCAAGTCTTCAACGCATATTGGTACAACTGAGAAACCATAAAAATCAACAGTTAACTCTGAAAATATCAGAATTGTAGAACAGTGCTCGAATCAGTATGAAGTGAATAATGACTGGCTGGATTATAATATTGGCAGTGGAGTATAATATTGTCCATATTTTATGGTCATTTTTATGGCTGTAACTAATTAATGCGTGTTTCTACTGTGTGATTAGCCTTTACATATTTTAATAGTAATCATCCTAGAGCCATGCTAGAGTCTCTACTGCATAGACAACTTTTGAGTTTGAATGAGCGAAGAGGAGGTTGTTGACAGTAGATTAATTTAAATGTGTAAAAGATTTGTGGAAAGAGGTTATCCAGTAAGGGTTCTTTTACACTCACCAATTATCGTGCAAACGAGCGTTCACAGAAAGCTTGTTCCCGATAAATGCCCTGTGTAAAGAGGATAACGATGAGCCGATGAACCAGCAAACACTCGTTTGTATAGTTTTGGCAGCAAAAATATTATCGTTGTCGGCAGCACATCCCCCCTCACTGCCGACATAATAGAAATATATAGGGACGAGCAATCGGTGTAACGTGCGCTCGTCCCCATACATAGCTCCTCGTGAAAGGAGCAAACGAGCGTCCACCAACGAGCTGTCTCGTTGATTGGCGCTCGTTTACAAAGCCCTCGTCGGGCCGTGTAATAGGACCTTAGGACTAGTAGATAAACAGATAAAGAAAGCACTATCTCTGAATAGATGGACCCTTCTTAGGAAGACAAGGCAAGGGAAACGGATTCCATTTGTTTTCCCATTTAACAAGTGTAGTTATAAAATTAACACCCTAATACGTCAGTAGTGGCAACTTTTGTCAAGAGCATTTGGAAACACAGTAGAATTTCAATAAACGCCTATTATTGGGTACTGTAAGGGGATGGCAAGGTTGTGAGAGGGGATAAAGGACCCAAAAAGTGTATGACACCCACATTTTTAATGACCCCAAAGAAGAGCTGTTTTCTATGACTCAGTTGCAATAATTGTAATAATATGTTTAAGGGAGACTTGTTTTGCCACCCAGATACTGGGGAAAAGTATATGATATGTGACTTTTTTACGTAATTGTTTTTATTGATTTGATACAGTGCCCATAAGGGTTGATTCACTTGGTTAAGACGACACAGGGATGTCTCCCACGTCTGAACAAACATATGTCCACAATAGGGACATTAGTCATGTATTTGTCGGTGTCCCAACATTTAAGGGCCCATTCACATGAGTGTGAATATCATCCGTGTACTGCGCATGGAAATCACTCACTGAACACGGACCCATTAATTTCAAGAGAGAGTCCGCTGCGTGAAACTCACTGCATGTCCTATATTGGTGCGTTTTCACGCACATAGGCGCCCATTGAAGATCATAGGTGCGTAATTTGCGTATCAATTCATTTAAAAAAAAAAAAAAAGGTGTGCTTTTCGAGTGTGTGAAAAACGCATACCGCTCGCAAAGCACACTGATGTATAACGCAACACACAAGGACCAGATTTAGGCGCATTTTTCATGTGCGTGAATCTTATACGCTTGTGTGAATGTCGCCTAAGGGTCCATTCACATGAACGTGAATCTCGTCTGTGTGACGGCCGTTAAAACAACGGCTGTCACACGGACCCATGTATTTTAATGGGGCCGTTCACACGACCGTTGTTTCAGCCTGGAGGCGATGTCTGGTGATACTCCCGACGCTTGTGTGAAGGAACTACGGGAGTAAGTGAAAGCAGAGCGTGATCTTTTAAGCTCACGCTGTGCTGAAGATTAAACATGAATGAAGAGAAGTGTATGACGCTGATTGGTCAGCGTCATACACTTCTCTTTACTACATCCACTTGGTCAAGAGTAAAAAAACGCCCGCTTGGGCATTAAGAACAAATTTGTATAACACTTAAAATGCTCATAACTTTGTCAAAAATAAAAGTGTTTTAAAAAAAACAAACATTACTTATCTACATTAAAGTGCCTATTAGATTAGGTAGAAGATATGGCAGTTATAAACTTAGAAATTGGAAAAAATACCCGGCGCTGCTCGGGTAAAAAGTGTCGGCCTGTCTGTTTGTGTGTTCATTGGATGTTCATTGGTGTTCCAAGGGTGCCCAGAAGGCCATTCCATGCCCTTGTTTTTTTTGTTTACGAGGAAATCGCTATTAGCCCTATATACCCACGTAATTTTATAGAGGTTTTAATAGCACTAGTTCTGATGGGTGCATGAGTAGTGGCCCAACCCGATATCTATGTTGAAAAAGTACCATGGACACCAATTGGAGTAACTGCAAAAAAAAATACTTATTTTCATGCCAGTGCGACGTTTCGGTCTAACCCTAGAACTTCCTCAGGCACTAAAAAATTATGAATAAGCATATAGACACACCCCCTACAGCGTGCTGACGTCAGACTTGACACCACTGCACACCATGTGACATATGCCAGCGTTTCCGGCTGTCCTTAAAATGGGGGCCCCTGCAGTCATGCGGGCAGCACCTCCTTAAGCGTTTAGCCGCATCTCTATAGCGCCATCACGCAGGAACCAGCATACTATAGATAAGGACTGTATCCTATAGGACTTGTTGCCCATTGTATTTTATGCCTCCACTTTTTGTGACATACACTGTAATGATCATACTCTTATCTAATAGGCTCTATATACAGGTCATTCTCAATGAATTAGAATATCTTCATAAAGTTAATTTATTTCAGTAATTCACTTCAAAAAGTGAAACTCATATATTATATAGATTCATTACACACAGAGTGCTCTATTGCCAGCATTTTTTTTTATTTTAATGTTGTAGATTATGGCTAACAGTGAATTAGAACCCAAAATTTTGTATCTAAGACAATTAGAATATTGGGTAGAATTTAAAGATTTAGACTCATGGTGTCACACTCTAATCAGCTAATCAACACAAAACACCTGCAAAGGTTTCCTAAGCCTTTAAATGGTCCAACACTCTGGTTCAGTAGGCTGCACAATCATAGGGAAGACTGCTGACTTGACAGTTATCCAGCAGACAGCCATTGACATCCTCCACAAGGAGGGTAAGCCACAAAAGGATGTTGCTAAAGAAGCTGGCTGTTCACAAAGTGCTGTACCCAAGCATATTAATGGAAAGTTGAGAATAAGTATGGTAGAAAAAGGTGCACAAGCAACAGGGATAACTGCAGCCTTGAAAGGATTGTCAAGAAAAGACCATTCAAGAATCTGGTGGATATTCACAAGGAGTGGGCTGCTGCTGGAGTCAGTGCTTTAAGAGCCACCACACACAGGCGTACCCAGGACATGGGATACAACTGTCGCATTTCTTGTCAAGCCACTCATGACCCAGAGACAAGGTCAGAAGCGTCTTACCTGGGCTAAGGAGAAAATGGACTGGTCTGCTGCTCAGTGGTCCAAAGTCCTGTTTTCAGATGAAAGTAAATTTTGCATTTCATTTGGAAATCAAGGTCCCAGAGTCTGGAGGAAGAGTGGAGGGCCACTCAATCCAAGTTGCTTGTGGTCCAGTGTAAAGTTTCCACAGTCAATGATGGTTTGGGGAGCCATGTCATCTGCTGGTGTTGGTCCACTGTGTTATATCAAGTCCAGAGTCAACGCAGCCGTCTACCAGGAAATTTTAGAGCACTTCATGCTTCCCTCTGCTGACAAGCTTTATAGAGGTGCAGATTTCATTTTCCAGCAAAACTTGGCACCTGCCCACACTGCCAAAAGTACCAATACCTGGTTTAATAACCACAGTATCACTATGCTTGATTGGCCAGCAAACTCGCTTGACCTAATCCCATAGGGAATCTATGGGGTATTGTCAAGAGGAAGGTGAGAGACACCGGACCCAACAATGCAGATGAGCTGAAGGCCGCAATCAAAGCAACCTGGGCTTCCATAACACCTCAGCAGTGCCACAAGTTGATCGCCTCCATGCCACGCCACAATAATGCAGTAATTCATGCAAAAGAAGCCACAACCAAGTATTGAGTGCATATACTGTACATATTTTTTAGTAGGCCAACAATACGGTATTAAAAATCATTTTTGAGATTGGGCTTATATAATATTCTAATTTGATGAGACACTAAATTTGGGGTTTTCATTAACCTTTAGCCATAATCATCAACTTTAAAAGAAAAAAAATGCTGGAAATAGATCACTATGTGTGTAAAAAGAGTGGACCAAACTACCAGTTAATAAATGGGGAAATCTAATACAGAGCTAAGTAAAGTACTTGATTTCAGATATTGTCTCCAAATGCTGTGATATAACACCTTTTAAGGGAATCCCAATATGCGTAATTTCTATTATAATGATTTACTTTTTTAAATTATATGTCACTGTCCAGTCAGACATTAACTTTAGATATGGTATCAGCACTGAAAAGCTATATTCGGTACTGATATTCTTTACTTTATAGGATCGTGCAAAGTGAATGGAGTGGTTAGGCTCAGCCGATGACATCACTCGCTAGCATCAGCCTGCCCGCTCCATTCTGAATCTGTGGCTCTATGAGCATTACATTTAAAAAAAACATCACCAATGATGGATGTCCCAGAATGACTGTCCAGTGAAGGAATGGGATAGTCGCTTTAACTTATACGTCAAAATTCTACTCTATTAAATGTAAAAAATAGAATGCTGGATACCAAATACTTTGATCATACGAGTAATATTGAAGCTAATAAAGGCAAAAGCAACAAGGCACATTTATACTGTTATAACTAAAGGGTAAATTTAATAGAATTTTTTTATGAATCTACACATTACTATTTCTTTTCATACCAGAGGATATGTTCATATGTATGATCATGAGGAAGATTATATGGAAATCCAATCAATAAAATATCACAAACATCTACTTTAACATGTAATGTACATTAAGACAAATTAGATTGATTTTAGATGGGGACTGTCAATGTGCCATTGAATGCTGTTTTGTACTTCCTTGTATATATGAATTTATTCAATGCGAAAAGGAACACACATACAATACATTGTAGACAGCCCTGGGGAACTCAGCAGGTATGTTGTGCATGTTTGACACCTTCCATTTACGAATGAAGAAATTGGAATGTTCTTAGTTCATTGTCATTTACCTCCTACTGTTCCAAAGTGCTCATCCACCCCCAAAATGTTAATAATAGCCAGTAATCATATTACCCTAAAGAAATTAAAAATACAGCATGAAAACTACTGTTACAATAGAATGTATCTAATGGGCTTTATGACACAAGTGCAAAAGCTGGAGGGGTGAATTTAAAATTTGCTATTATCAAAGAAAGCTTCTTTTGATATTTGGTTTATGTTTTAATGCCAATAAAATTATTAGTATAACTTAGAAGGAATTACAAAAATGCTTTCATTCTGTATAATTTCATATAACTCACACTAATATTGTGAATCTTTGTATTGAATTTATAATAAAAATTCGGTCCCATATGAATACAAAACTGATTAAGTAGATGTGCACGTATTGCTAAGAAAAAGGCACAAAAAGTACAAAAGGACAAAAATGTGCATTCTACATCCTATGCTTTGGCTGTTGTCTGATATTGGATTTTAATATTCATTTTATTATGCCACTATTTATGCCTGAAAATAGATCATACCTGGATCTAAAACATGTTACATAGTTGAAAGTTGGAATACGTTTGAGACTCTTTATGTTTTTTTAACAATGTGTTACAAAAACATTGCATCGCAATTTAGACTTATATTTGTGTTTCACAAGACAAATGAATGATCATGAGACAGCGTCACTTTAGATACAGGTATCTATAAGATGACTAAGGTGAGCAAGAATAGCCCCCCTGAATTGGAGTTGGGGAATGCTGTAAGCCCCTAGCATAGTCCTCTGAAAAGGACCTGCCATGCGTCAGCCTGGAGGTGAGCCCTGTGTTACTAGATGGTTTGGTGCTTTGATAATAATACTAATAATCATAAAGAACCAGAATATATTGGTTTTAATATAATTATTATCAGAATGATAAGAAATAGCACCCATATATTTTGCATTTCTGTACAGTGTATATATTGATTCATAGCAGTCCCTATCCCGTTAGCGTTTAGAGTTATTTCCCTGCAAAAGACAGACTAACTAACTTGTTATGGTGAGTTTCAAGGGCAACCAATTAAATTATATACATGAATTTGGCCTGGTCAAATCAGAGTGCCCACTGGAAACCCTTGCAGATGGTGAGCATTTTAAATGCTATGCCTATAGTGCTGTGATTGGAATCTTTATAGGCATTAGAAGCTAAGCAATATGTATGGTAGCAGCATGCATACTAAGCAATTCACCTACCTGCAGATACCTTATTGTTGAGTATAAATAAATATTTTAGCACTGATAGAATCTAAGTGTGTGAGATTAACACATATCCTGGGGAGTTATGTGCTGCGGTTAATGTTACAGCCGTGTCATTTGCTTGCCAGGTTTTTATTTTCGAACGTCCTAACTCTCAACACTTGTATATTAGGCCTCGTTCACATCAGTGTTAGGGTTCCGTTCATTGGTTCCGCTAGACCTTTCCGTCGGAGGAACCCATCAACGGAAATGCAAACGAAAACCATAGTTTCCGTTTGCATTACCATTAATTTCAATGGTAATGCTTTCGTTGCAAATGGTTTCCGTTTGATTCCGTTCCGTAAGTTTTCCATTTTTTCTATCGACTGTGCTATTGTTTCCGACAGAAAAACGGAAACCTTACGGAACAGAAACAAACGGAAACCATTTGCAACGAAAGCATTACCATTGAAATCAATGGTAATGCAAATGGAAGCTATGGTTTCCGTTTGCCTTTCCGTTTGCCTTTCCGTTGATGGGTTTCTCCGATGGAAAGGCCTAGCAGAACTCATGAATGGAAGGTTGACGCTGATGTGAACAGGCCCTTAGAAGGTGACAGACTTTACTGACACGGGTCAAAAAACATTGAACTAAACTACTTTTAACATATAGAGAGAAGGTGGCTGCTACTGTATATTTATTTATGTATTAATTTTGATCCTTTTGCTTATATATTATAATTACAGTAAGCATAATAATATTATTATTATTATTAATAATAATAATAATAATTTTATATAACAGGGCAAATGATGACATTAAAGGGGTTTTCCCAGAATCATAAATTATCACCTATCCACAAGGTAGGTTATAATTTTCTGATTGCTGGTGGCACCACTGCTGAGACCCCCAACGATTATGAGAACAGGGGTCCCGAACTCCTCGTTTTCTCCTTACTGATCGACCACAGTAAGGAGGACATTGAATGTAGCGGTCGAGCATGCACGCTGCCGCTCCATTCAAAGTGTATGGGAATGACAGAAACAGTCGAGTAAAGCGCACGGCTGTTTCCGTCATTCTCATAGACATTGAATGTAGTGGCGGGGTCATGCTCGACCGCTGCTACATTCAAGCTCTTCCTCACTGCGGGGGGTGCAATAAGTTGGATATGGGGGTTTGAAACCACTATTCTTATGATTGTTGGGGTTTCCAATGATCGGGTGCCCAGAAATCAGAAAATGAATGCCTATCCTGTAGATGGGTGATAATTTATGATTCTGAGAAAACCACTTTAAGGGCTTCTGCTAATAAGTCCATTACATTATAATATGTACATTATGCATAAACACAACCACTATTACTGGGATGCAAAGCATAATTAAGACAAAAAAAAAAAACAGAGAACTTTAATATAAGTATTCACTGCCTTAAACTCATTATTGATGCAAGTCTCTTGGGGTATGTCTCTATTAGCTTAGACACTTGGATATTTATCCATTCTTCTAGGTAAAACTGCTCCAACTACTTCAAGTTTTTTGGGTTTCATTGGTGTATAGCAGTCTTCAAGACATGCCACAGATTCTTAATTGTTATTACCCTTCACTGGAAATAAGGAACCTAGCACAAATCCTGAGAAATAGCCCCAGACCATCATCCTTACTCCACCAAACTTTTCAGTAGGTGCTACTCCAGGAAAGATTTTCTTGGACTATGCCATGTTTTTTTCTTTTTTTTTTTTCCTGTTTTTTTCTCGAAATGACAGTGCTTCAAGAGTGAATTTCCTAAGCAGTTTGCAACAGTAAAACCCTACAAGCTCAACAGAGGCACTAAAGTAGCTCTCGTAATGATACTCATGTCACAAAACCGTGAACTAAGACATAAGCAGAGCACCCCTGCTGTGTCTGATTGATCTACATCTATTCATTTCACACTGACCTAATTACTTAATCACGAAGAAAATGTGGCATGCACACACATTACTGTATACATGAGGATGGAGAAATATAATAAATATTACAACCATTAAAAAAGAAAAAAAAGAAAAAGAAGATCATGGTTATGAATGTCTTAATTTGTCGAGTAAAACTTCATTTATCAAAATTACCTGTGACTTAATGGTCAAAATCAATATTTTTCAAATATACCATTCTCCTGCTTAGTTATATATATATATTTTCGATGGCAGGATTTCATAATAGGAGCCTATTTTTTCTTACCTATCTTTTTAAGAAGATTCATTTCTTTTTGTAATTATGTAATTAGGTCTATTTTGATTAATTGTTCTAAATGGTTTCATGTCATGGATATCGCTTCCTTTATGAGCTAATTATGAAGCACTATTATGATGTGAATGTTTCTTTTGCAAATTGGACTATTTTTTCACCCTTGTCCTTTCGTAATGTGTAACAATTAAGGTCTGTTGGGTTTTGCCTTTTGATCTTTTTGTCTTCCTTTGTCCTTAGTTTACTTTTCTGATCTTCAGTCTGGCAGTATTCCCAAGATTATGCAGATGTGATAGTTTTTATCATCTAAGCTGAGGAGCAATACTGCTCTGGTGCCTTCTAGGAGCGTATGCTCATGCCTGTCTTCATGTACACCATTCACAACTTCAAAGGTTTCCCAGGGGTCCTAGCACAGTAGGAAATCCTTATTATAAGTGACATTTGAGTGGATTTTTAGAATTAGTGAATTACAATTATACCCATCTTAAAGCTCTTTAATAAGAGTGAGAGGCACACTGTAGCCTAGCTAGTACTTAAAAGAAAAATTGTTATCTTTTTTCCTGCTAGGTAAGTTCTTGCAGTTCTTATTGTGCTTGAAGCTAAGCGGCAGTATAACTCTATGCATAAATAACAAAAACAAATCATGCATAATAATAATAATAAACACCCACACCCACGTATGCAATATATACATTTATTATTGATGTCTATCAAATATATATTAAAGAGATGCATGTTATCATTCCAATAAATATAGACATTGGAATATCTTGTGATAATTGTTTCATTATTCAGCACACGTGAAGTATATATGTTGAGAACTAATATACATAATCTGTCCATGCACAGTTTTTTTTTGTTTTTTTGTTTTTAAATCATTAAAAAAATTGTTCACTTATAGTGAATAGCGCACTGAGTGCTGCAATTGCTAAAATTTTCAAATGGACCTTCTAAATCTAAGGAGTTTATTGTAAATGTTTATGTATGCAGGCCTGAACCACACAGCCACAAAGTATGACACAGACCTGACAATTGGATCTGCCACAAAGCATGACTTAGATAGTAGCACCCACACAGTAGTGTGAAAATGTAGGATCCAGAAAAGAGTGTGTGCACTATTTGTATCACATGGTTGCAGTCCAAGTAGAAGAACACAAAGATTAAATGTATTATAATTATAGCCCTAATAGAATAAATATTCACAATCTACACTTGTCTTAGTTTAATATAAGCACATGTAGTACAGTAAAAATACATATGTGGTAAGGTACAGAAAATAGCAAATGAAGGAAAAAAAATCCAAGGTGGAAGATTTGTAAATACTAGCGCAAACAAAATGCTTTATTGATACCTGAATAATGCATGCATAATAATAAATTGCAAAGCACTATATTTTTTTATTTGTGGTTTTTATTAAGTATTTAATTTATCTATGGTAGAATATATGACTGTACTAAGGCAGGGTGGTTTCGTTTTGTACAGTAATATGCAAGTGAATAGGGATTTGTGAAATGCAACATCTGTAAAATCTGCGGAAATCCGTGCCACGTCTGAACATACCTTAACCTAAATTTTCAAAAACCATAGAACTATTTTAGTTTATTTCCTCTATTATTTTACCTTATTTAGTTATCTTACTGGGCTGCATGCACTGGGGTTCTGGGTTTGAATTTTACTAGGACAAAATCTGCATTATGTTTGTATGTTCTCTCTTGGCTTTTGTGGGTTTCCTTCAATATTTAGTATTTCCTCCTACACTGTAAAAACTGGCTGGCAGGTTCATCGACTTCCTATGCAAAGGTGGAATTAAAATTTTTAACAGCAGGTTCCTTGCTTGGCGTGCCCATGGTGTGGTGCGCTGTAGAGAATTATTCCTACTCAATGATTAAAATATTCCAAATACACTAAATATTTGTGTAGTATTGAGCAGTAATATCCTATTGTGCAAACTTATGTGGACTCGCAGCCTAGAATTTTGAACTGGTTTGCCACACTATGGATATAATTACATGTATATACAGTGAAGGAAATAAGTATTTGATCCCTTGCTGATTTTGTAAGTTTGCCCACTGTTAAAGTCATGAACAGTCTGGAATTTTTAGGCTAGGTTAATTTTACCAGTGAGAAATAGATTATATAAAAAAAAGAAAAGAAAATCACATAGTCAAAATTATATATATTTATTTGCATTGTGCACAGAGAAATAAGTATTTGATCCCCTACCAACCATTAAGAGTTCAGCCTCCTCCAGACCAGTTACACGCTCCAAATCAACTTGGTGCCTGCATTAAAGACAGCTGTCTTACATGGTCACCTGTATAAAAGACTCCTGTCCACAGACTCAATTAATCAGTCTGACTCTAACCTCTACAACATGGGCAAGACCAAAGAGCTTTCTAAGGATGTCAGGGACAAGATCATAGACCTGCACAAGGCTGGAATGGGCTACAAAACCATAAGTAAGACGCTGGGTGAGAAGGAGACAACTGTTGGTGCAATAGTAAGAAAATGGAAGACATACAAAATGACTGTCAATCGACATAGATCTGGGGCTCCATGCAAAATCTCACCTCGTGGGGTATCCTTGATCCTGAGGAAGGTGAGAGCTCAGCCAAAAACTACACGGGGGGAACTTGTTAATGATCTCAAGGCAGCTGGGACCACAGTCACCAAGAAAACCATTGGTAACATATTACGCCGTAATGGATTAAAATCCTGCAGTGCCCGCAAGGTCCCCCTGCTCAAGAAGGCACATGTACAGGCCCGTCTGAAGTTTGCAAATGAACATCTGGATGATTCTGAGAGTGATTGGGAGAAGGTGCTGTGGTCAGATGAGACTAAAATTGAGCTCTTTGGCATTAACTCAACTCGCCGTGTTTGGAGGAAGAGAAATGCTGCCTATGACCCAAAGAACACCGTCCCCACTGTCAAGCATGGAGGTGGAAACATTATGTTTCTCTGCTAAGGGCACAGGACTACTTCACCGCATCAATGGGAGAATGGATGGAGCCATGTACCGTCAAATCCTGAGTGACAACCTCCTTCCCTCCACCAGGACATTAAAAATTGCTCGTGGCTGGGTCTTCCAGCACGACAATGACCCGAAACATACAGCCAAGGCAACAAAGGAGTGGCTCAAAAAGAAGCACATTAAGGTCATGGAGTGGCCTAGCCAGTCTCCAGACCTTAATCCCATCGAAAACTTATGGAGGGAGCTGAAGATCCGAGTTGCCAAGCGACAGGCTCGAAATCTTAATGATTTACAGATGATCTGCAAAGAGGAATGGGCCAAAATTCCATCTAACATGTGTGCAAACCTCATCATCAACTACAAAAAACGTCTGACTGCTGTGCTTGCCAACAAGGGTTTTGCCACCAAGTATTAAGTCTTGTTTGCCAAAGGGATCAAATACTTATTTCTCTGTGCACAATGCAAATAAATATATATAATTTTGACTATATGATTTTCTTTTTTTTCATATAATCTATCTCTTACTGGTAAAATAAACCTAGCCTAAAAATTCTAGACTGTTCATGTCTTTGACAGTGGGCAAACTTACAAAATCAGCAAGGGATGAAATACTTATATCCTTCACTGTACATATCGTACCTACCCACACCCTAAATTATATTCTTCCATATCTTATATGCGCACATTCATAGGCATGCTGGCAGACGTCCATATACGATTCTTTACTACATTTTCAGCGACAGTGATAAAGGCCGTGGATTGGCCGAAACTTCATTATTAAGTTGCTTCAACTCATGTATTCATATAAAAACGCTAATTACATATGAAATAATATACGATATACGGGTTTGCGAAAAAATTAATCTATTCAACTTGCAACATATTTTCTTGTTTTCTTGTAAGTGCTGGGGCAATCGTGACTATATACTTCGGGACTTAAGCCCAACCTCTTTGCACCACACCGTCAACATAGGTGTGCATCCCATATACATTTTTTCTATGCTAGGGGTCGGCAACCCAATGCGGATGATGTTGCGCCTACAGAAAATAACATTTCTCTACACTGCGTACCCTGATAATGGCATTGCAAAACACTGCACACGTTGAAAATAAAATTTCCACAAATGGCACCCCATGATTTAAACATTGCTACACGCTGCACCCCTGAGAATAACTGTGCCACACAATGTGCCCCTGGAAAATAACATTGTCACTTGCTTCATCTGCTGAAAATAACTGTGCCATAAACTGCACCCCTAAATAATTACAGTATCACACACTGCACAGATGGAAAAATAACCGTACCACACATTGTGACCCCTAAATACAACAGCGCCACAAATTGTACCCCTTTAAAAAACAAAGTGCCATTCTTAGTGCCCTCACTTTGCTACAATGTGCTGCTCCAAGAAACAAACAAAAAGTAATAATATAATATATATATATATATATATATATATATATATATATATACAGTATATACACCGCATTCCAAATTATTATGCAAATGTTATTATTCGCTGATTTTCCTAAATAGTCGATGCAAATGACAGTCAGTATAATCTTCAAGCCATCAACCGTTGGAGTATAATGCGAATTTTATTGAACAAATCTCCTAATGATAACAGATTTTTTTTAGAAGTAAAAAAAACTCGAAATGCACTGTTTCCAATTATTTTGCACAACAGAGATCAAAATATTTTAAAGGTTGTAAAGAGAACTAAAATGGTCATTTGTTGAATTTGCAGCATCAGGAGGTCATATTTACAGAAATCAAAATCTCTTTCAATCAAAAAAAACTTAACAGGCCAAGTTACATGTTAACATAGGACCCCTTCTTTGATATCACCTTCACAATTCTTACATCCATTGAATTTGTGAGTATTTGGACAGTTTCTGCTTGAATATATTTGCAGGATGTCAGAATAGCCTCCCAGAGCTTCTGAATTGATGTGAACTGCCTCCCACCCTCATAGATATTTTTCTTGAGGATGCTCCAAAGGTTCTCAATAGGGTTGAGGTCAGGGGAACATGGGGGCCACACCATGAGTTTCTCTCCTTTTATGCCCATAGAAAACAATGACACAGAGGTATTCTTTGCAGCATGAGATGGTGCATTGTCATGCATGAAGATAATTTTGCTACGGAAGGCACGGTTCTTCTTTTTGTACCATGGAAGAAAGTGGTCAGTCATAAACTCTACGTACTTTGTAGGGGCCTACCAGCTCTCTCCCCATAATTCCAGCCCAAAACATGACTTCGCCACCTCCTTGCTGACGTCGCAGCCTTGTTGGCACATGGTGGCCATTCACCAACCATCCACTACTCCATCCATCTGGACCTTCCAGAGTTGCACGCACTCATCCGTAAACAACACGGTTTGAAAATTAGTCTTCATGGATTTCTGAGCCCACTGCAACAGTTTCTGCTTGTGAGTATTGTTTAGGGGTGGCCGAATAATAGCTTTATGCACACTTGCAAACCTCTGGAGGATCCTACACCTTGAGGTTTGCGGGACTCCAGAGGCACCAGCGGCTTCAAATACCTGTTTGCTGCTTTTCAATGGCATTTTAGCAGCTGCTCTCCTAATCCTATTAATTTGTCTGGAAGAAACTTTCCTCATTATGCCTTTATCTGAACGAACCCGTCTGTGCTCTGAATCAGCCACAAATCTTTTCACAGTACGATGATCACGCCTAAGTTTTCTTGAAATATCCAATGTTTTCATACCTTGTCCAAGTTATTGCACTATTTCACGCTTTTCGGCAGCAGAGAGATCCTTTTTCTTTCCCATATTGCTTGAAACCTGTGGCCTGCTTTATAATGTGGAACGTCCTTTTAAGTAGTTTTCCTTTGATTGGGCACACCTGGCAAACTAATTATCACAGGTGTCTGAGATTGATTACAATGATCCAACGAGCCCTAAGACACAATACCATCCATGAGTTTAATTGAAAAACTAATAATTAAATGTTCATGACACTTATACGATGTGCATAATAATTTGGAACACGGTGTATATGTATATTTATTTACTTATTTATTTATATATATATATAAAATCCAAAAATCAGGCAGCACTCCAAGGTATAAGCAAAATAGAAAAAGGTGCTTTATTGGTCCATATACACACACGACATTTCAGCTCAACACAGGAGCCTTTCTCAAGTGTTTAGCTGAAACGTCGTGTGTATATGGACCAATAAAGCACCTTTTTCTATTTTGCTTATACCTTGGAGTGCTGCTTGATTTTTGGATTCTACTACAGCAGGTCTGTTAGCCGTGATCTGGGCAGGTCGGCACCCATCCATGATTCACAAGGCTGTGCGGCTGACATTGTATTTGGTTTTTATATATATATATATATATGAATGGGTTTAATATCTAAATACTTTTTGCATGATTAAGCATGCTTCTTTATAGTTGTGACAATCATTTTAGATACACACTATTATGAAGTACATAGTGAATGTATCATGCTCGCTACGATTTCTGACATACTGACAGACAGAGCAGTCACATGATGCGTGTCATCTAAGTGTTTGCGTGTCACGACTCACTTTGAGTTTGTAAAGAGTGACACACTATCTGACGCATGCGCAAAGACACCCGGAAGCATCGGCATAATCAACAAGCATGGTGGAGGAAGGGGGATTCAAACAACGGTGAGCCTGATTCATTATTATTGAACTAATTTTGTATACTATATTGAAATACTCTACACCTGTATTAGCTCTATTGGCAGTTTGCCAATTAGATCGTATTTTTAATCTTTTCAACTATTTGGGCAATTTGCCCTTATTATTAATTGCACGCATTTTCAATGCCAATATGTAATCACTTCAGGGTGATGTTTTGATCACATTGTTCTGCACTAGGTTTTACATTTTATACATGATTGAAATTTTATTGTATGATTACAAGGATGTCACAAATTATGTATTTATATGTGCACTCTAACACTGAAATGTATCGCTTGAGAAAGGCCCCATTGAGCAGGGCTGAAACGTTGCGCTTGTGGTGAATAAAGGATCCTTATTTTACACTTTACCTTGGAGTGCTGACCTGTGTATTGGATTTGTCTGTGGATTTGTGACACTGGTCGTGTGTCTGAACAGGGACTTGCACCCCACACTGGAAGAACGGTGCTGCTTTTACTTTACTAGCTTGTGTTGTTGACCGATAAAGCTTTGCACGTTTTCAAAAATGTCTACTACTAAGGATCGTCATCAAGAATCTACACAACCTGATGTCTTCTCATATACTCAAGCCGACATGGAGAGGATACTGCAAGGCTCAGTGGGAGACGCCACATTCCTATCGATTCCCTCAAGCAGAGATTCTAAAAGGAAATTTGAGTATGAAAAGAAAAGAACCATTACTATGGGTTTACATTTGTCCACCCTGACGGAATATTACAAAGTACACAGAATTCCGAGAGGTATGCGTTCTCAAATGAAACCTAATCTCTTCTTCCAGAATAGTGATTTCTGCACTAGATATATGCAAATTTCTAATAAGTATGCATTAGATATTCTATTACTGAATATTGAATATCTACAAAAAGATCTATTGTCAACTGAGGATAAAATGCAGTCTGCGGAGGCATCATTAAAAACACTGTTGAACACAGAAGAATTCGACGAGTATATGGCTAAATTCAACAACCATTTGATAAAATTTCGTTCAGAATTGGAGGAGACGAAACGTCAAAAATGGCAAAGAGATGCCGATGATTACATCAACGGAAATATTTACAATTGGCAAATTGAACAGAAAAACTTCCGGCGTTATGTTGGTAATGACAAATCCCAGAACAGACGCACACGTTTTGATGACAGGAGGGAGGAGAATTCCATCGCGGAATACAATCAACGTGCTCCAAGTAGACGCACATATGAAGATTCAAGGAGAGATGAAAATTTTACCATAGGACACATCCAAAAAGATTTTTTAGGACACACCAGGGACGAAGGGCGTCCACATATGGCCAAAGGAGGACTCGACGCGGTGGAAGAAAACATTCCAGACAACGGAAATCCCTCACAACCCAGATCACCCAGATCAGTGAGAACACGGACAAAACTCTTACGCAAGATGGACTTTCCACGGAAACGCTAGTGGTAAATATTTCATCCACTGTACTTACCAATGCCCAATTTACTGTATTGAACAAAGGTCTATCATTTTGCCCTACAACCAAAACTGATTGGTTCGAATTAGAACTAGATTTGTATAGATTTTACCGTACAATCAAACTTAAAACCTGGTTTGCAGAACATAGTCATACTTCTACTGATGCCAAAATTGGGGAATTAAAATTATGTGATTTTGATTTGTTTTTAAAGAGCGATTTTGTCCCATGTTGTAATTCACCGGCTATTGAAACTTTCATCACAGCCGTGAAGTTGGATATTGGAACATTAAAAGAGGAATATAAAAATCAGAGATTTAAACATCCAAATATAACCAAAGAGGAGATGAAGGCTATATCTGAACTTAAAAACAATACCAAAATTACTATTAAACAAGCAGACAAAGGGGGTGCGGTAGTGGTGATGGACACTAAGGATTATGTAGATGAAATATCAGGACAACTACAGGATAGATTGGTTTATGGGGAATTAACATCTGACCCTAAATTCAACATACAAAGACTCCTTGATAGGATCATTGATAAAGCTACACAGAACAAAATTATTGATAATGACTTAAAACAATTTTTATTGGTCAAACATCCTGTCACACCCATTATATACACACTCCCCAAGATACATAAATCCCTCAATAAACCTCCTGGCAGACCCATAGTATCTAGTATGGGTTCTGTCTTGGGAAATGTCTCTATATTCCTAGATAAAATATTGCGACAATATGCAATTGAGGCACCTTCTTACATACGCGATACTTCTGACTTTTTACTAAAAATTAGGGAGATACAGATCCCTCACACTGCCCTGCTATGCTCGTTCGACGTAGTGAGCCTCTATACGTCGATCGATCATGCGAGAGGCATGTCCTCCATTTTTAAGACTCTCCGCAACAGCGCGTATTCACAAACTTGCATTGAATTTATACTTGCCCTACTAGATCTGGTATTGCGATATAATTATTTCCTGTTCCAAGACCAATTTTTTATTCAACTAAGAGGTACGGCCATGGGTACTAACGTAGCACCCACCTATGCCAACATCTTCATGGCTGCCCTGGAGAGGGAATTCGTCTATGTGTCCCACCATTTCGGACATGTACTGAGATGGTGGAGATACATAGACGACATCTTCTTTATTTGGCTGGGGTCTGATACAGAACTAGACTCATTTCATGATTACATTAATCACATTGATCCAGACATTAAGTTTACACTAGTCAAGTCTAGTCAATCCATCGAATTTTTAGACACCACTATAACCAAATCAGACTTAAAATTGACATCAGACATCTTTACCAAAATTACGGATAGGAATAACCTTTTACGCTTTGATAGCAGCCACCCGAGAGGTCTCATTAAAGCTCTTCCATACAGTCAATTATTGAGAGTCAAAAGGATTGTGGACACTGATGAGAAAAGAGAAAAGAGGTTCGATGAAATGGGTGCAAAATTTATCTCTCGCAAATACCCCAAAAAGTTGATCCAGAAACACAGAGATAGGGTACTATTAACAGATCGAGAGACACTGTTATCCACTGCAACGTCCACTCAAAGAAATAAAAACAATATGGCCAACAGGATACCGTTTGTGTCCACTTTCAATGAAACTAGCAATAAGGTTGCCAAAATTCTATACAAACATTGGTCCATATTGGGGAGCAATCTTAAATATGTCCCGGAATTTTCAGTACCCCCATTAATGTCTTATAAACGGTCAAAAAATCTGAAGGATAATCTGGTGAAAGCTGACATAGGTTCAAACAAAAAAGTGACACAAACCTTTCTGGGTAAGAAAAAATTGGGATGCTTTCCTTGTTTGAATTGTGTCAATTGTAAATATATGAATAAAGGTGAATCATTTATTCACCCTATAACGAATATGGAATTTAAAATTAAGCAATTTCTCACCTGCTCCTCAGATTATGTCATTTATCTGTTGCAGTGCCCCTGTGATCTCCTCTATGTAGGAGAGACAACGTTAGATTGCAAGACACGTATCAACAATCATAGACACAGTATACGTTCCAAAAGACTGGACCTACCTGTATCAAAGCACTTTGCGGAAGCTAATCACTCAGAGAAGGATTTAAGGTTTAGAATTTTGGATCATATTACGAAATTGAGACGTGGGGGTGATAGAATATCCCTTTTGAAAAAACGGGAATTAGAATGGATCTATAGGTTGAACACACTACGTCCTTATGGACTAAACGTTGATTTCAAATTGAGTGGGATAAGATAGGGGGTGGTTTGCCCTCAGTCTTGCTGGTAATTCTACATGTTAGGGAGTATGATTAGACGATGTGCACATACTGTTATACTAACATATACGTTTTTTTATTTATTTCAGACAAATTGTGAAGACCCACCTATTATGGATCCCCTTATCCTGATCCCATGCTATAACAATAAAAAGGGTGGATGCCATGCTCCGGAATTTGGAATTTGACTTGTACTATATAGATCAAATTATATGCAATATGTCAATTTTGTATGTTATGACTAAATCAATGTAGCTTTACATTCACTTCTCTATTCTTTCATCGTTACGATACAATTAGCTTGCAAATATTTTCGAGGATTACGTTCCTTATAATGAATGGGTTTAATATCTAAATACTTTTTGCATGATTAAGCATGCTTCTTTATAGTTGTGACAATCATTTTAGATACACACTATTATGAAGTACATAGTGAATGTATCATGCTCGCTACGATTTCTGACATACTGACAGACAGAGCAGTCACATGATGCGTGTCATCTAAGTGTTTGCGTGTCACGACTCACTTTGAGTTTGTAAAGAGTGACACACTATCTGACGCATGCGCAAAGACACCCGGAAGCATCGGCATAATCAACAAGCATGGTGGAGGAAGGGGGATTCAAACAACGGTGAGCCTGATTCATTATTATTGAACTAATTTTGTATACTATATTGAAATACTCTACACCTGTATTAGCTCTATTGGCAGTTTGCCAATTAGATCGTATTTTTAATCTTTTCAACTATTTGGGCAATTTGCCCTTATTATTAATTGCACGCATTTTCAATGCCAATATGTAATCACTTCAGGGTGATGTTTTGATCACATTGTTCTGCACTAGGTTTTACATTTTATACATGATTGAAATTTTATTGTATGATTACAAGGATGTCACAAATTATGTATTTATATGTGCACTCTAACACTGAAATGTATCGCTTGAGAAAGGCCCCATTGAGCAGGGCTGAAACGTTGCGCTTGTGGTGAATAAAGGATCCTTATTTTACACTTTACCTTGGAGTGCTGACCTGTGTATTGGATTTGTCTATATATATATATATGTATGTATACATATATATATATATATATATATATATACTCACTTGTCATTGTTCCCACGGCGCCATCCGCCAAAGCAATGCTGGGCCTGGCCTTTCCTGGCCAGGCTTTGCTCCTGCGGAATGATGACATCATCACACCTTCATCATAGAAATGGCGCTGAATGGTGGGACATGAAGCTGAGCATTCCTTGCATTTGCCTGCACCTGTTACCATGCTTTTACTCAATCGCATCCATGTCCTTAGGATGTGGACACAATTTACGCTGGGGGGATCTGGGTCATCATCCCCCTTCTCCACGTTTCTGTGAACCAGAATTTATTTTAACAACTGGTTCGGGAGAACCAGATAGAACTTGTTGAATCCAACCACTGTTCCTATTAAATTAAATCTATTTAGGGAATGGAAAAAAAAATAGTTAGCAAACAGTAATAAAGAGAATCAAACATGACACAGGAATTTGAAGAGGACCTTCTCTAAATCACTTAAACTATTCACTGATTACCACTGTTAATATCCCATATAAACTGTTCAGATTAGGTGGTATAAAATAAAATCATGTCGGAGCACCATGACACACAACAATTAAAGATAATGGAACAGATAAATTAGCAAATGTAAATCTTAAAGTGCATACAGTCTTTTCTTCTAAGGCTTGTCTTACAAGCAGCCATCAGTATACATAATTCATTAGGAACAGCAGCAATGTGTCTTTCAGCATCTTTATTTTGACTGAAATGAGCAGATAAACATAGATCCTAAAGTTGAACAGTGAAATCACCGTCTCTGGAGTCTTTTCCAACTAATTGTTAATTATTAGAGACTAACTTAGTCACTGAAGCAAGTCATTTGGCTGGTGTCTAGAATGCTGTCATTTGCTACACAAATCAGCCCGGTGATAGAGTGTCTTTAAATTAGGTTACAACCATGCAGTTATTGGACGGGGAGTAATTGATAAAACCATTAGTAACACTTGTAGAGATAAAAGCTAGTAAAATCATGCAACCATAATTATTCCTAATGGATAAATGCTAGGAATTGTTGAAGAAAGAAATCCTAATCTATCTTTCAATCAAACTGCAAAACTGCAGTGTACTAGTAGGCAATCAATGCTTAAATATTCAAGAGAAAAAAATTATATATGTATATATGTATATATATATATATATATATACATATATATATATATATATATATATATATATAAAAAGTATATAAATATATAAGGTAGTGTGATAGGGCTGAAGTGGCATTTGCATAGATGAATAAACCACTTTTTCTGTTTTGAATCATTGCTGGAGTGCTGCAATGTCAAAATTGTCAAACACATAAACAGTTCAGTTATTTGGTATAAAATGGGTTGAGCTGAGATAATCCCATACAATATCTACATAGGGCCATATATTGCCTAGATCAATAGTACCATGCAGTGCTAAGATAAATAGTGCACACAGTGCCAGATACATATTGTAGCTTGTTTACTCATTCTAAATCTGCACATAGCTTGTTTACACAGCTGTGCCTAACCCAGTGAAAAGTTGTTGATGTACCAACTGTCTGAATGGTGCTGGCATCATTTAGGCTGGGCCTAACCACTCCTCCATGGATGCTGGGCCACATATCAGCTGTTGTAGCTGCTGTAACGCCGGTGACATGCCCTGCAGCTACCAGCGGTCCCCGCCCACCACTGGGTCTCGTACCTCCCTCGGCGCTCTCTGTCTTCCCTAGTGCCCACGCTCAGGCCTCCTCTTAAAGGGCCAGTGCGCACAAAATTCAAAAGCTACCCAACCACCCACCCCTGCTGCTGCTGCTTTCCAGGACTACTTAAGGCACTTTCACCAGCTCCCAAGTGCCTGAGCAATGTTGTTACTAACCCAGTGTTTATTCTGTGAAGGTTCCGTATCCTTAATCCTGTGTTCGTGACTAGTTCTGAATCCTGTGTCCGTAAATAGTTCTGAATTCTTTGCCCTTGACTAGTTCTGAATCCTATGTCCGTGACTATCCTGTATCCCGAGTCCAGTGTCCATGACCAGTCCTGTATCCGTGTCCAGTCCTATACCCTGCATCCTGTGTCCAGTGTCCGTAACCAGTGCTGCATCCTGAGTCCAGTGTCTGTGACCAGTCCTGCATCCTGAGTCCAGTGTCTGTGACCAGTCCATCTTCCAATAATCCAGCAACAGCCTGCTTTCAGTAATTCGGCAACAGCCTGTTTACAGTAATCCGGCACCAGCCTGCTTCCAGTAATCCGGCACCAGCCTGCTTCCAGTAATATGTCATTAGCATATATCCGCTACCTGCTATCTGAATGTGTTCAGCTGCCTCTAAGGTACCAGTGCTTTATTACATCTGTCTGGCCAGCAGCTTCTCCGTTACATCGGAGTAGCCCAGTGGTTCCATAACCCCCTTGGATGTTATAGTTTTCTCAGGCCATGGACCCCGCTTGCAAACTCAAGACTGCTGTTCAAGTCATGCAGAAGGATATGCGAGACCTCCGACTACGCCAAGATCAGCTATTGCAGGCAGTTAATACCTTAGCCAATCGCCAGGACATTGCTCCATTTGCAACCCTGGCAAACGCAGAGGCTGCTGCTCCATTTACTCCTCAGATAGCCGTAGTTCCAGTCAGCTCCGGAGCCAGAATTTATTTGCCACTTCCACCCCGTTACGATGGAGAAGCGAAAACCTGTCAAGGCCTTCTCAACCAATTCAGAATACATTTCAAATGACATGTTCACCTGTTTCTATCAGATCCAACCAAAGTAGCCTTAATTGTTTCCCTTTTGTCTGGCGTTGGCGAATCCTATCTGGGAACGTGAGGGACCGGAATCTTCAAATCTGCGGCTTTTCATGGACACTTTTCGTACTGTGTTCGAAGAACCTGACCATATTTCTTCAGCTGCTGCTTTGCTTCTGTCACTTCGCCAAGGAGGTTTGATGGTAGGAGAGTATGCCATGCAATTCCGTACTTTGGCAGCAGAGCTCGCTTGGAACAATGAGGCATTGGTGGCAACCTTCTGGCAGGGATTAGCCAGTAGAGTCAAGGATGAACTGGCGGGTCGTGATTTTCCTCCTACCCTGGATGCCCTAATTCTTCTGGCTACATTTGATTTGAGATTTGAGGTTCAGAGAGCGCTCCCAGGAAGTCCTTAGAGAGAGAAGGTACTATAGACTGGCACCTAATTTTCAGACACCCCTGTTACCTCCATCTGCTACAACCTCTGAAGAGCCTATGCAGGTTGATCGGGTCAGATTATCAGACCAAGTGCGGCAGCATAGACGTTCCGCTAATCTCTGCATGTAGTGTGGAATAAAGAGTTATTATGTGTGTCATTGTCCGGGAAACTCTAGCACCTAGGGTTGATAAAAGAGACTACCCTAGGTGAATCTATGACCTCTGCAAAATTCCCTCCTAGACTTTCTACTACAGTCCTTATTTTCCCTGGTAAAGCATCTCATCCTGTTTCCGCTTATCTTGATTCCTGAGCAGCTGAAAAATGTTATACATCAAGCCTTAGCGGATCGTCTTCATTTGCCTATCACTCCACTAAAGAAACCCCTAGCAGTGGCTTGTGAGAATGGACATCCTCTGCCCGATCCAATTTTTTTCACCACTAAGCCATTGAAATTATAAGTGGGAGCTGTATACACTGAACTGATATCCTTCTATGTTCTTCCTGAAGCTAATGATCCAGTGCTGCTGGGACTTCCCTGGGTTCATAAACATGCTCCGATTTTTGACTGGAATTCAGAAGAGGTCCTCCAGTTTGGAACTCAGTGTCTACATAATTGTCTGTCCCAAGTTCATCCTGTCCAACCTCCTGTACTACAGTCTCTTCCTGGTCTGCCTCCACAGTATGCTTGCTATGCTGACTTTTTTTTTTTTAATTAATTAATTAATATTTTTTTTTCATGAAAAAAATATTGTATTACAAATACATCACAAATTATACATTATTCCAACCCTACCTCCCTCCACCCTCCATACCGCAGCAAGGAGAGAAAAAATTATTATAATAAATATATTAATGCAAACAATTCTGGAATTTTATAATTTCTGAAAAAAACATTTCAAAAGGTATCACAATATCAATCCATTTTTCCCAAATAGCAGAGCTATAGAGTCTTTTTACTAAGCCAAAATTTGGCAATTAATTTTCTGGCTACAAACAAAAGTTTTAATACCCCCAAAATCGTTGGAGTAATAACCCCAAGCTGATCTGGTTTGCCCAGGATACAAATTTTCAGACTCATACAAATATTCATTTTGTATATCCGGCTAATTTCACTTGTTATATCTGTCCAATATCTGACCAGCCTGGAACATCTCCATATTAAATGTATCCATTTAGAATCGAGTTAGTCACATTTAGGCCAATTCAAGGAATCAGAATATCGTATTCTGTGTAAAACGTATTTGGGGTAATAAAGGCGACGTGTTATCAAAAATTTTGTAATTTTATGTGCCCCATTTAAAATAACCTTGTGTGAAATTTTGTTAATTCGTGTGCAACCCTCATCTGAGACAGTGCCCAAATTTTCGGTCCATTTAGGACAAGATCTAATAGATATCTGTTGAGATTTTTGAACCATAAAAGAGTGGTATATCTTAGATATAAAACACTTCTTAGTCCGTGCAACTAATATTTCATAAGCTACAAATGTACTAATTATTTATTTTTTTCCCCTCTTAAAATGTGATTACAGTTAGATCCAGAATTATTTGGACAGTGACATAATCTTCATGATTTGGGCTCTGCAGGCCACCACATTGGATTTGAAATTAAACAACTGAGATGCAATTGAAGTGTAGACTTTCAGGTTTAATTCAAGGGATTGAACAAAAATATCCTGTGAAACGTTTAGGAATTGCAACCATTTTTCTACACAGCCGCCTCATTTCAGGGGATCAAAAGTAATTGGACAAATTAACATTACCATAAATAAAATGTTTTTTTTTAAATACTTTGTAGAGAATCCTTTGCAGGCAATGACTGCTTGAAGTTTGGATGCCATGGACATCACCAAACGCTGGGTTTCCTCCTTTGTGACGCTTTGCCAGGCCCTTACTGCAGCAGTCTTCAGTTGTTGCTTGTTTGTGGGTCTTTCTGACTTAAGTTTTGTCTTAAACAAGTGAAATGCATGCTCGATCGGGTTGAGATCTGGTGATTGACTTGGCCATTGCAGAATATTCCACTTCTTTGACTTAAAAAAAACTCCTGGGTTGCTTTCTCAGTATGTTTTGGGTCATTGTCCATGTGCACTGTGAAGCGACGTCCAATCAACCTTGCTGCATTTGGTTGAATCTGAGCAGAAAGTATATCCCTGAACACTTCAGAATTCATCCGGCTGCTTCTGTCTTCAGTCACATCATCAATAAACACTAGTGACCCAGTGCCTTTGGCAGCCATGCATGCCCATGCCATCACACTGCCTCCACCATGTTTTCCAGAGAATGTGGTGTGCTTTGGATCATGAGCCGTTCCAAGCCTTCTCCATACTTTCCTCCTCCCATCATTCTGGTACAGCCAAACTTGTGTCACTGTCCGAATAATTCTGGACCTAACTGTAAGTGCATGAGATTACTGTTTATATCTAAATTTGGTATTCCATGTAATTACTTCGCCTTCAATGATCTCTCCCAATTCTCTAATTTTACCCCTTCTGTATACATCTGAGATATTAAAAACAACTGTTTCACCCAGAATTTGGCTAAATCAACATCACAAAGATACGTAAAAAAATTATTATACCAAAGGGGTGCTAAATCCAAAAATAATTCAGAATATAATTTGTCCATTAACCCCTAGGCGCACGAGGACGCAACTGTACGTCCATGCGGCCAGTGTCTTAGCGCACAGGGACGTACAGTTACTGAGTGGTTCCCGGTGCACACTGTCGGCGACATTGTGCACCGGGAACCGGGAGGCCAGCTGTCCCTGACAGCTGACACTCCACTGTATGCCGATCAGCGGCTTATTTCCGCTGATATCGGCAATTAACCCCTTGATTGCGGTGATTGATTGCAATAACCACATTCAGGGATTTCTAGCTCATCGGCAGACCTCACGATAGATCGTGAGGTTTGCAGATGGCTAGCATGGCGATCGGAGGCCAAGTAATGGCCTCCGTGTCTGCCATGTACGGAAGCCTATCAGGATCAGCCTCCTGATTGACTTCCTGTCAGTGTGACAGGACGTCACTGCCGTTCGCGATTCACACTGTCGATGACAGTTTCTGTGACAGTGTCGGCAACAGTGTGCATCGGGAACCAGGAGGTCAGCTGTCCCTGACAGCTGACACTCCACTAGTTGTCGATCAGCGGCTCATTGCCGCTGATTTTTGAAATTAACCCGTTACATGCGGGGCTCGATTGCGATCCCCGCATGTACAGGGTTTGTAGCACATCAGCAGCCCCCATGCAATTGTGGGGGCTGCTAATGCTTGTGATGGCACCCGGGGGCCAGACAACGGTCCCCGGGTCTGCCATGTATGCAAGCCCATGACGATCAGCCTCTGGCTGGTCCTCGTAGACTAACTGTCAGAGTGACTGTGACGTCACACTTACAGTTGGAATACATTACACTACCTAGGTAGTATAATGTATTCTAGCAGCGATCAGAGCTGCAGGTAAAAGAAGAAAGTGTAAAAAGTAAAGAAAAAAGAAAAAAAAAGTTAATAAAAATGTTTTACAAAAGTGTAAAAATAAAAGTTTTTTTTTTCCTATAATAAGTCTCTTATTATAGGAAAAAAATGAAACCGTTAAAAAACAGTACACATATTTGGTATCCCCGCGTTTGTAACGACCCAATCTATAACACTATAATGTTGTTTTTACCGCATGGTGAACGCCGCAAAAAAAACAAACTAAAAACAATGCCAGAATCACTATTTTTGGTCACCACCCCTCCCAAAATATAGAATAAAAAGTGATCAAAAAGTCGCATGTACCCCAAAATAGTACCAATAAAAACTACAACCCGTCCCGCAAAAAACAAGCCCTTACACCGCTTTTTTGACTGAAAAATAAAAAAGTTACGGCTCTCAGAATATGGTGACACAGAAAATAAATTATTTTATAAAGAAGTGATTTTATTGTGCAAACGCTGCAAAACATAAAAAAAACTATATACATATGGTATCGCCGTAATCGTACCGACCCGCAGAATAAAGTACAATTGTCATTTATAGCGCATTATGAACGCCGTAAGAAATAAAGAATTTAAAAATGCCAAAATCACTGTTTTTGGCCACCAAAGCTCTAAATAAAATGTAATAAAAAGTGTTCAAAAATTTGCATCTACCAAAAAATGATACCAATAAAAACTACAGCTTGTCCTGCCAAAAATAAGCCCTCACACCGCTCAATTCATGGAAAAATAAAAAAGTTATGGCGTTTGGAAGGCAGGGAGTGAAAAACTAAAATGGAAAAGCAAAAAAGGATCAGTCCTGCAAAGGTTAATTAATTTCTATTAAAATAATAAATTATTACCACATGTGGGGTATTGTCGTACTCGGGAGAGATTGCGTTACAAATTTAGGGTGACTTTTTCTCCTTTATCCCTTGTGAAAATGAAAAAATTCAAAATTTTAGTGGACAAAAATGTTTATATTCATTTTCACGGCCTAATTCTACTAAATTCTGCAAAAGACCTGTGTGGTATAAATGCTTACTATACCCATAGAAAAATTCCTTGAGGGGTCTAGTTTTCAAAATGGGGTCACTTAAGGGGGGTTTCCACTATTTTGTTCCCTCCAGGGGGTTGCAATCGCGACATGGCACTAAAAATTAATACAGCAAAATCTGTGCTCCAAAATCCAAATGGCGCTCCCTCCCTTCTGAGCACTGCCGTGGGTCAAAACAGCAGTTTATTACCACATATGGGGTATTTCCGTTATCGGGAGAAGATGCTTTACAAATGTTGGGGTCAATTTTCTTCTTTATTCCTTGTAAATATTAAAAATGTCTATGTTATTTCAGAAAAAAAGTAGATTTGCATTTTCACAGACTAACTCCAATAAATATAGCAAAATACCTGTGGGGTCAAAGTGCTAACTATACCACTAGATAAATTCCTTGAGGGGTCTAGTTTCCAAAATGGGGTCACTTTTGGGGAGTTTCCACTGTTTTGGCACCACAAGACCTCTTCAAACTCGACATGGTGCCTAAAATATAATCTAAAAATAAGCAGGCCCCAAAATCCACTAGGTGCTCCTTTGCTTCTAAGGCCAGTGTTTCAGTCCATTACTGCACTAGGGCCATATGTGAGATATTCCTAAAAACTGCAGGACCTGGGCAATAAATATTGAGTTGTATTTCTCTGGTAAAACCTTCTGTGTTACACAATTTTTTTTATTACAAATGAATTTTGGCAAAAAAAGGAGAAATTTGTAAATTTCCCCTCTACTTTGCTTTATTTCCTGTGAAACGCCTAAATGGTTAAAATACTTTCTGAATGCTGTTTTGAATACTTTGAGGGGAGCAGTTTTTAAAATGGGGTAATTTATTGGGGTATTCTAATATATAAGGCCCTCAAAACCACTTCAGAACTGAACTGGCCCCTGTAAAAATCGCCTTTTGAAATTTTCTTGAAAATGTGAGAAATTGCTGATAAAGTTCTAAGCCTTGTAACGTCCTAGAAAAATAAAAGGATGTTTAAAAAACGATGCAAATATAAAGTACACATATGGTAAATGGTAGCTAGTGACTATTTTGTGTGGTATTACTATCGTTTTTACAAGCAGATACATCTAAATTTAGAAAAAAGCACATTTTTGCAAATTTTCTCTACATTTTGGTGTTTTTCACAAATAAATATTGAATTTATCGACCAAATTTTTCCACTATCATAAAGTAAAATATGTCACGAGAAAAAAATCTCAGAATCGCTTGGATAGGTAAAAGCATTCCGGAGTTATTACCACATAAAGTGACACATGTCAGATTTGAAAAAATCAGCTGTGCCACAAGGCCAAAACAGGCTGCGTCCTAAAGGGGTTAACAAACACAGACAATAAATACTATAAACGAAATCCTGGAATTGACCCGCCTTTAATCTTTGAAAAATCCTCCAAGATTGGGTGTCTTTAGACTTCTTTTTAATGTAGTCGTTAATTGCCAAATTATCCCAGTCCAAGTTGTATTTGAGTTGGGAGGCTAGAAAATACATTTTCATATTTGGGATTCCCAATCCTCCCCTTTCTATGGGCAACTGTAGTTGTCGAAGTTTAACACGTATTCTTTTACCCTGCCAAATTAAGTCATTAAACATTGTATCTATTGTTTTGAAAAAACTGGGATTCAACCAGATTGATGAGTTAGACAGGACATATAAAAGTTGCGGGAGTAAAATGATCTTAATTAAGGCAATTCTACCTGCCAGGGGGAGATTCTTCCAAGTTTTTATTTTCTTTTTAATCCTACGAAGCAGAGGATCAATATTTGAGATTGGAAAGTTAGAGGCCTCCATATATATATATATATATATATATATATATATATGAAAAGCTTTCCCCCGGAGACAAAATGTGTATTCCCGATCTATTCACCTCTAAGGGTATGTTCACACGCACTAATTACGGACGTAATTCGGGCATTTTTGCCCCGAATTACGTCCGAAAATAGCGCCTCAATAGCGCTGACAAACATCTGCCCATTGAAAGCAATGGGCAGACGTTTGTCTGTTCACACGAGGCGTAATTTACGCGCCGCTGTCAAATGACGGCGCGTAAATAGACGCCCGCGTCAAAGAAGTGACGTGTCACTTCTTTGGCCGTAATTGGAGCCGTTATTTATTGACTCCAATGAATAGCAGCGCCAATTACGTCCGTAATGGACGCGGCGTTCAAGCGCCTGCACATGCCGTTACCGCTGAAATTACGGGGATGTTTTCAGGCTGAAACATCCCCGTAATTTCAGCCGTTACGGACGCCCTCGTGTGAACATACCCTTAGCCTTTGGTAGGAGGCATCAAAACAGATTTTGTCTGATTTATCTCAAAACTGGAGAAGGTCCCATACACTTATATAAGTTCAAATAGCACCTCGATAGAAGTATTAGTTTCACTAATAAATAGTAAAATATTGTCTGCGTACAGGGAAACCTTCTACTCCCTGGACGCATACCTAAAACCCTTTATTCTCTCCTCTTTTCTAATTAAAATTGCCAGTGGTTCCATTGCTAGGGCAAAGAGGAGTGGAGAGAGGGGACAACCTTGTCGGGTACCTCTCTTCAAACAAAAGATATCCGAAATGTCACCATTTACAAATCCTGGAGATTAGAAAATAGTCAACGAAGATTACTGGAAGTATTTTTACCTGACATGAAGCGAGTCTGATTTTCATCGATTAATGACAGAATTACCGAAGAAAGCTGATCGACCAATATTTTCGCCAGCAATTTTGCATCACAATTAATCAAGGATATAGGTCGGTATGATTCAACTAGTGCAGGGTCCTTCCACGGTTTTAAAATCATGGTGAGATGTGCCTCTGTCCAGGATAAAGGTGGAATACCTATTTCAAAGACATGTTTATATGTATTAAGTAAGTTTGGGAGCAGAGCCTCTCATGGATATATACTTCATAAGGGATCCCATCTGGGCCTTGGGATTTATTGTTACAAACTTTTTTTTAAGGCATTTTCTTATTCCAATAGTTGTATAGGTGCTCCAGGATATCAGACTAATCTATGTTTAAAGTAGGGAAATTTATTTTATCCAAAAATTTGTTTAAGGAATCTGTATTTCCAATAGATCTAGAAGTATACAAGTTCTGAAAGAAATTCTTAAATTCTAATATTATAAGTTTTGGATCACAAATTAATCCTCTTAAAGAATATAGTGACGCAACATAAGAAAGTGGATTTTGGTCCCTATTAATTTTAGAGACAAATGAACCCGGTTTGCCAAACTCTGCATATGATTTTGCCCGGTATTCCTGAGTTTTTTTTAATATAAAAAGTCAGCATATTGATCTTGAGCTTCTCTCAATTGTTGCTATAACATTTGATTTTTTTAATTAATCAGTTAATTTTCCAACTTACTAAGATATAACTTATGAGTTATGAATAGCTATGCCTTTAATAAAAAGTCCCCGGAGAAATGCTTTTGCAGAATCCCAGATCACTTCATTGGGAGCTTTATGGTTATTTACTTTAACCCCTTTCCGATTTCCATACGGCTATATTCGTTCCAACTGCTGATGCCCCATGCCGTTGTCACGTATATAGACATTGACAGCCTGGAACGGGTTTATTGAGTGCAGTGTGAGCAGCGCTGCACTCTCATGATGGCCGGGGCTTTGAGAGCCGCGAAATACACCTCCCACTGTAGAAAGCGCCACACACAACCCCCTGTAGGTAGCGCAAAACCCTCTGAATATAGCGTCACCTAAGCTCCCTCCAGCATCGGAATCCCCGGCCAGCTCTCTGGCCAGAGATTCCTCTCCTAGAGGGAGCTCCCGCCATCTCTCCATCCCCGCTGTAGATAGTGCCACCCCCTGCAGATAGCAAACCCCCGCAGTAGATAGCATTGCACCCCCACTGTAGACATCGCCACCTGAACTCCCTCTTGGAGCGGAATCCCCGGTGTCGGATCGCACTGGCCAGGGATTCCACTTCTAGAGGGAGCCTCTGACGTCTCTATCCATTTGGACAGTGACGTTAGTGGCTCTCTCTAGGAGCAGAATCCCCGGCTGAAAATCTGGCCGAGAATTTCGCTACTGGAGAAGCCCCTGGCGTCAATATCCATATATGGACAGTGACGTCAGGGGCTATCTATATGTGGACAGTGTCCTCAGGGGCTGTCATCTATGGGGGGGGGGTGGAGCCATCTGCAGGGTGGATGTTGCTAAATAAAGGGGGGATGTTGCTATCTACAGGGGGGGTAGTGTTATGTACAGGGGGTGGTGCTATTTGCAGGGGTGGCACTATATACAGGGGGTGTGGTGCTATCTACAGGGGGTGCTATATACAGGGGGCACTATCTACATGGGCACTTTAGCATTATATTGGCACTACCTACGGGGACATTGTGACGCTATCTACATGGGCACTGTGTGTCGCACTATGCGGTCACTATCTACTGGGAGAACTGTGGCACTATGTGGGCACTGTGGCACTATTTACAGTCAGTACTATCTATGTGGGTACTAGCCACATATCTACAGTGGTATTGTGTCACTATCTACATGGGCATTGTGGTGTTTTCAGGGGTGTTCGGACAAAAAACCCTAACGATTAAAATTCAAACGCAAGTGGCGGTTAAAAACTGT
This sequence comes from Rhinoderma darwinii, assembly GCF_050947455.1. NCBI lineage: Eukaryota > Metazoa > Chordata > Amphibia > Anura > Rhinodermatidae > Rhinoderma > Rhinoderma darwinii. The sequence continues at coordinate 217,957,234 of NC_134690.1, read as the reverse complement.
CAGACGGCCGGGAATTGGATTCAAATTTTTAGACGCATTGATGCAAAAAAGAGCCATGAAAAACTGACAGTTGATCCGTTTTTGACTGCCATTTTTTTCACTGTCGTGTGTATATAGCCCTCTTCACTCTCCCCTCACAGCGATCCAGGATGACGGAGGGAGAAGAAGACTAATTGTTACAGAGCTATACCGTATATATATGGCCGCGGACCATCGGGATTACTCACCTCCCGACGGCCTCAGCCATGGTTTTGTGATTACTCTCCTCCCCAGGGGACGCCAGTGCTTACTTCTGCTCACTTATGTTTAACCTTCCTTGTTATGAGAAATGGGCCTGACATCTCATAATGTCTAGAATCTAATTTACGTACCATTCTTTGTTATGAAAATTAGTCCTGATGTCATTGTGGTGACGTTGCAGCTGTAAGGTTGTGATGAGAACCTCATCTTACTTGTGATTGGTTGAGCCCGACCAACTCCCCATTTGTCATAGTAGGGTTAATGTGTTAATCTCATCACCTATACAGAGTTACATTATTTAAAATACACATGTTTATTGAGCTAGACCAAGGTCCCTAGAACCAGTTTTGGACTGGTTTTAGCTCATTCTTCAGACATAGGCATTCCCTTTCTATGGGGAATTTCAGCCCCTACGTGTCTAATGCTGATTGGATCATTTATAATTACCAATAGAAGTTTAGAATGTGTTATTTCTTTGTAATAGGTTAATGGTTGAGTCCTGCTATGTTAATGAGGAATCATACAATGGGTATGAACAAAATTACAGGGCATCGGCCCTTAAGAGCAGACACTTTAACAAACTATCAACTTGTCTCTGTGTTAAAACTCTCCAGAGCACTGAACAATTTGGAATCTCTGACCGACCCGGACTTTGATAGCCATTGCCTATCACCTAAAAGGATGATACTCTAGCAAACTTGGTGGAGAATGCAGGCAGGTGTGACGTCCTAAATACCATCAAAAAGCGATCGGATGGCCGATACGGAGAAATAAACGAGACCGCGGTAAGTAAAAACCCTTGTTGCTTACGTATTATTAACCTTTGTCTGAAGTCCGACGTGAGTACAGTACTAGTGACTACAAACACATGCCCACCAGCTCGGTCGGAGTATATGTGCAGGTGAATAGGGATCTCCGTGATTTACCTTTCGGAGGTCCGCAACAGGGACCTGCCATCTGGTGTCAGGATTGTATGAGTAGTGTTTTGTTTAAATGTAAACGGGGTAAAGATTAGATATTGAAAACAGTATTTGATTCACCGTGTTATCCAAATAGATAGATTCATGCTACAGGAAATAAAAGTTACCTGAGGACAAATCTCCATGTTGTACTGTTACCTATTGCAGTAGAAATGCCCTTTAGTTATATAACCACAGACAGATTTTACGCTCCCTGTTGAATAGAAGATCCAATTTGTACACGTAATATTGTTGATGTAGATTAAGGTTATTGTGAATAAACCCATGGTTGATTATTACAACACCAGCTGGAGGTGGATGGAAGTTGTGAACAAGTTTCGATTAGACGTTGTGTCTGTGTGACGGGAGTCTAAATAGTTTTGAATAGACGGTGTCTGCGTGACGGGAGTCGAAATAAAATTGCCTATTACTGGCCATAATGAGCAACAAACAGAGTCGGAGAGCAGCTACTGATGAAGTGACTGCTGTTCAGGTGGTTAAAATCTTCTCAGGCAAATTAGCTTTGCGGAATCAGCAAAAATTGTTAAGAAACCTGGCATGCCTAAGACAGGATATCTGGATGAAGACAGGTGGGATACATTTTGCACTGAATGTAATGGGTGTATAAAAGATAATAAATGTGACGATGTGGTAATTGAGTGGTGTAGAGTATCAAAAAATGTATGTGAAGGGGGATATAAGGAGATTGAAAGAAAAAGTTTGTATATGTACAGTGGTGTGACAGGATTAGATGGCACAATTACAGGTGCAGTGTAGGCTACTCGTCCTCCATACCCAAAACCTGCATTGTTTCAAGTCCAACCTGCAAGGATGGACATGCCCTCGCTGTGGACAACAGAACCACCTACCGCAGACTATTGAATTAGTTGCCATGCACCCCATCATACCTCACGCACATGTGGTCTGTGGGGCTGATGATGCAGGGGATCAACCAACTTTTGTGGAACGGCAGGTCACCAAGTATTAACCCTGGAGTCCCAAAGACCAGTTGTCCACAATAAGGGAAATGCCTGATCCATACAAAGATCCAGTCCCATTTTCAAGACAACTCCATAGGGTACATGATGCATATCACTGTCCATGGCAAGACTTAGATGCCCTAGTCCAATCAGTGGGAGGAGAACCATTGTCTAATCAAATCCATGCTTACATGCCGGCAGGGCAAGCAGTCCCACCTGACATAACCTCTTTACAGTCAGGAGTGGACTTTATAGCCATAATTGAACAATGAGCGATAGCCAAGAGAGAAATTAGTCAGGATAGACTTCCTACCGTCTTGACTCAGTTGCTCAAGGCTCCCCTTTTTGTGTTCCGGCAGTGGCATCTGCTGCCACTCTGCTTGATAAATCCACAGACATTGTGCTAAATCACCCTTTGACACTTATGACCCCAGATGTTTTAACTGAGATATTAAACAGGGCCCAAACCAAACACCTTTTTTTCTTCAAGACTGACCTTGTATGAGTCTGCTTTTCTCTCCACCTCTCATCTCACAATCAAATGATGCTTGGTTCTAAATCCAGCAACACTGTTTCCTCTTTGTTCAAAAGAGGGGATAGAGACAGAGGAGCAAGAACAGCAAGATGAGCAAGGAGGAAGTAGAAATTTTGACCCAAGGGGGGAAACAGAATTATTTGACTCACTTGACTTCTCAGACATAATGGAAAGTGAAACCAAAGAACTTGAAAATGTTGTTGAAATACCCATTTCTAATGCAAACACTGAGTTTTTCGTAGATGGTTGTAGATACCACCAGAATGGAGAAGCAAAAACAGGATACGCTGTAACTACTACCAGTGAGGTAATTGTGCAGAAACCACTCCATCCAGGCAAATTAGCTCAGGAGTTGGAGCTGATGGTGCTCGCTGAAGCACGTAGACTGGCACAAGGTAAGACTGCTAATGTCTACACCGACAGCAGGTATGCCCATGACTTTGAGCCTATCTGGCGTAGTAGAAATTTTGTTGGATCCTCGGGTAAGCCAATCAAGCATGCAGAAGCAGTAGCCCTTGTGTTCAAGGCTTTAGAGCTCCCAACAGAGGTAGCAATACTCAAAGTACATGTCCATACTATAGAAACTACTCCTGAGGTGGCAGATAATAGTAGAGCAGACGCTGCAGCTAAGTCGGCGGCACTGCTGCCTCAGATAGAGATAATGTTGACCCTGCCCTGGAACTCTATTTATTGCTTACTTTACAGAAACAAGCCCCTCAAGGGGAACACGAGGAATAGGGAAAGAAGGGAGCGGAACCAGATGAGGAAGGTGTCTGGCACTGTGGTAAGCTAACCTGTCTCCCAAGGGTTTTATACTCTATGATGACTCATCCCACTCATGGGCCTACTCACCAGTCAGAGGAAACTATGGGTAACTTAGTCTCTTCTACTTGGCTGGCCCCAGTGTTCAACAATGCAGCAACAAGGTTTGTGCAAGGGTGCATGATATGTGCCCTCAATAACCCAGGTAAAATTCCCAAGGTACCTCCACGGTATACCCCTTGACCAGACTACCCATTTCACTGACTGCAGATTGACTACATACAACTGCCAAAGGTAGGAATGTATGAATATGTGCTGGTATGTGTAGACCTGTTTTCCGGTTGGCCAGTAGCCTGGCCGGTAAAGAATGCAAATGCTAAAACCACCAAAAAAAAATCTTCTTAGTGAAGTAGTGTGCAGATATGCGGTCCCAGTAGTTTTTGAAAGTGATAGAGGAACCCATTTCACAGGACAGCTATTGTAAGAAATACTTCAGTACCTGGGAATTGTGCAGGTGTTCCATACACCCTACCACCCCCATAGTAGTGGGAAGGTAGAAAGGCTTAATGGCACGTTGAAGTTAAAAATCCAGAAAGCCATGGTAGAAATTAAGAAGCCATGGACTGAATGCCTTCCAATAGCCTTATATACTATCAGGTTCATCCCAAACCAAAAGACAAATTTGTCACCTTATGAGATACTCTTTGGAGGGCCACAAACTAGACTGTATTTCCTATGGCAGATTCAGGCCAACCATAGAGACCTCACATCTTATGTGGGAGCTTTACATCAACAGTTGACTAAGACACATAAATTCGTATTTTCTTAAATTCCAGACACAGATTCTAGAGAAGGGACCCACAAGTTGCTACCTGGAGATTGGCACTTGAGAAAAAGTCTTGAGCTCCGTTTTGTCAGACCCTACCAGGTCCAACTGACCACTGCAACGACACCTGGGTACACGCCAGCCACTGCAAAAAGTTTTTAATCCAGAAGCATTGGATTATGTTCCTCATGTTCATGTTGCCCCTGGTGGGAATGCTGAATGATGTATTGAAGGAAAACTGGGACAATAAGTTCATCAAACGCCATCAGAATCTCCATAATGATCTAGTGGACAATGTGACAGACTGTTGGATATGTACTCATGCACCCATTGCAGCTAAATCTATGCCATATTTAGCCATACCAGTCTCATTCCATGTTCATGTATGTAATTCCTGTTCCATATTCATAGAGCAAGATATGGAAAGGTAGGTTTAAGGGCCTTGCAGGCTAGATAATGGGTATAGTACAGTCTGTGTTTCAAATATTGATTTTCTGCATTGCTGTCTATGTATTAGTAAAATGTGTACTTGCATGCACTCCATATATGCTTAAAACACGTAAGAAAGGAGCTTCAAAAGTAATAAAAGTGCTTAAACCTAGAGAACGCCCTTATGATGATATATATCCTATGGAACGTAAAACACTTACCCATGAGAGTTTCTCTCAGCCCTAACCTGAGTAATGAAGTGAAGAAAAGTCCTGTTTGTAAACAAGTTCTAGGCAGGTGAACATAAAGTTCTCCCTCTTGAGGCAACTCGAGGAGTGTACTTGGGTAAGGGTGATTGTATGAACAAAATGGAGGAAATGTCATAGTAGGGTTAATGTGTTCATGTCATCACACATACAGAGTTACATTATTTAATTTAAACATGTATATTGAGTTAGACCAGGGCCCCTAGAACCGGTTTTGGACTAACTTTAGCTCATGCTCCAGACATAGGCATTCCCTTTCTGTGGGGGATTTCAGCCTATATGTGTCTAATGCTGATTGGATCATTCCTAATAGCCAATATAAGTTATGAATATGTTGTTGCTTTGTAATAGGTTAATGTTTGAGTCATGCTATGTTAATGAGGAAGCATACAATGGGTATAAATAAAGTTACAGGGCGCCGGCTCTTTAGAGCATACACTTTGACAAACTATCAACTTGTCTTTGTGTTAAAACTCTCCAGCACACTGAACAATTTTGAATCTCTGACCGACCTCGACAGCCTAAAAGGAGGATCTTCTAACAGCACGTGATTGGCTGAGCTCAAGTCTACTCCCCTTTTTGTGAGATACTATTGTAACTACATTCTAAAAATAAACCAGAGAAGGCTTTTTTCTGTATACAAAGCATTGTCTCTGTGTCTCTTACTTCTCTCCGATATATTGATATAACTTATGGATTTGCATCTGGGCGAGTGACTGACGGGTGTCCGTTGACACACCAACACAAATCTTCAGTCTAATATATTTTGGCCATGACTGCATCAACAGTTTTAGTGCCGAAACCCAGGAGATTAATCGTCTGATAGCTGTCAGTGGGAGGTTGGTCATCGAAGCATCCGTGAAACAACAAAACCACGGTAAGTAAGAAACGTATTCTTGCACAAACCATTTCACTCATGTGTTGTTGAGACCTTGAATTAGCTGTTGTGAGGAGACAATCTCCTGGACGCAGACACTTGTCCAGAGGTATGTTAAAAACTATTGTGTGATGAATGATTGCAGATGTCTAAATCTATCTTAGGTTAATATTATGCTGGCATGAGTGAGTTAATGGTATGAATGGCACGAGAGGCTGTTTTCAACAGTGTAAATGTATGTTCTATGAGAGTTAGAAGTAAGGTTGATGAGAAATATAAGATTGTGTTAGTGAATGAGGTTCGTTAGACCTCAGGTTGCAGTTCTATCATACTAAGCAGACAGTTGATATGAGTTTTAACTTAAATGTAAAGGTTTTTTTCAAGGATTACAGTTTGGACAGTTGGAAAAAAATGTACTGATAAAGAAACCTAATTTCAGTGGTCCAGTAGTGTGTCCATTGAGTGTGGTCCCTCAAGCTGTGTGGGACGGTGAAGAAGATGAGGGCTTTGTAGAACAAACATGCAATGAATTGGCTGTTGCATTTGTGTTGTATTGTTATAGGTCTGTTGTTGATGATTTCATTTACTATTTGAGTGTTGTGTAAAATCTTTAAGGATCAAAAGAAATGTTACCCTGTTGCTCACTTTTTCTGAGAGAGCTAAGTGCCAGGTACGTCAAGACCGGCTCTGTGGCCGAGTGTCAGGAACGCTTGACTCTGTGAGATTCACAGACCACTGACTCAGAGGTACTACAAGTGTCTATAGGTGACACAACTGTCCATAGGTGACATCTGAGAGTCACAGACTACTGACCCAGCAGATCTGAGAGTCACAGACCACTGAACTAGCAGCAGTACTACAGGTGTCTGTAGGTGACACAACTGTCCATAGGTGACAGAGAGGTTGTATATTTGTAAGTAATATCCTGTGAGTAGTACCAGTAGTACCACAAGAACTTCTGCGGTTAAGGAGAGTGATGGAGGGGAGAGTGACAGGGGGAAACCCATGGTATACAGTCAAATAAATCATGGCAAACAGGGCAGGCAAGGATGCTATAACAAACTGTGAAAAAATGTTTAGAAAGGCTGGCATGCGGACAGATAGTTGTTTGGACATGATAAATTGAAGGACTTTGTGGAGATGAACAAGGAATGGTTGAATTAACCATGAGTTAACTGAAAAAGCAGAAACATTCCTAAAAGTGGCAAAGCAAGTGATTACGGGTGGTGCAAGTAAGTTGGTATGAGTTGTATGTGTATAGAGGTATATATTTTGACAGGAAGTGACTGTGCTAGTGATGATGAAAACGAACACAACTAGGTACATTGCAGTGAGGTATGTGGATTTATGACAGGGGGTTTGAGGTGGACATGTGTGCAGTGTGTGTGTCAAAGATGAGTCTGAGAAGTAGACTGGTGCAAATGAGAATGGACTGACAAATGTGGGAATTCACAATGTTAGGGAAACTAAAAGGATAGCAAAGCTTACAAATTGAGCAGGTATTGCATGGCTGACGGAATGACGAGACCAGGTGGCCACAGTATAAGATTGTTTTTAGATCTATACTGCATGCTCTCTCACTCCTAAAACCAGCTGTACTGAGAACATTTTGTGTATCTGCTGAACTAATTGAATTATTAGTTATTTTAGAATGTGTAAAAAAGCCCTAGAACACTAAATTTAAGTACAAGGTTGTGTAAATGGGCTGGCTTGTTGGTGTGGTGCCTTATGTATGGGGTTTTAATGGCTGGGGTTGGCTGTGTGCAGTCAGGTATTAGAATTATAAATACAGAAGAGTTTTAGTTGCTTTCAGCACTTTGTCTTGCTGAGACTCATAGTTCTACAAGAATGCGTCTGAGAGGAGGGAGGTTGTGAGAGACAGGAGGCAGCTGGTTACAGTGTGTGGGATTGTCAAAAGGAATGTGAACACTGATGATGTCTTATCTTTACAATGCTCTTCTTAGTGCTGCCGTCAGTAACATACTATGTAGAGAGTTTTCTCACACTGATAGTGAAATATTACGACAAGCTCAAGTATTTGTCTGCATAAAAAGATAGCATTCAAGAGGACAAGATCAGCACTCCTTGTGAAATTAGGAAAATAAATCTTCTTTATTTATTTAGATAGCCAACGGAAGGCTGAACAGCTTAAAGTGGACACAATACATAAGACGTCCGTTCTCTCTGACGCGTTTCTAGCTCACAAGAGCTATTACTCATGAATGCTAGATGGTGAGACCCCCTTCTCACTATAGCTTTGAATGCCGCGATCAGCCTAGATCGCGGCATTCAAGGGGTTAACGGCAGAGAGAAGAGGTTTCTCTTCTCTCTGCCATTAGAGCAGGGCTGCGGCTGTGTATTAGAGCCGTTGCCCCGCTCATCGTGTCGCGCGTACACTTACTGTCACACAGGATGAGAATACTCGTCTTGATGCGCCAAGTACCCTTCTCGTTCTGTGACGGCAACCAGCTAAATAAAACACAGTGTGTAAGTTTTATTAACACTGGCCAACAACATGCACACACACACTGTTAATGAATCTAGCATAGGCTGTAAACACCAGGTCAGACCAGACATTGGCCCACATTTACTAATGCTGTCTAATAGTTAGACAGTGTAAACTTAGAGCAGGCAGACACAAAACACGCCAAATTTATCCTAGTGGTGCATGTTACATGATCATTTTGGTGCATCTTGCATGACCTGTTAGACACTTTTCTCTTCCTTATAACACTTTTGACTTGGCTTATTAGAATTTTGTGCCAGTTATTTAGCACCTATTTGTCACATGTTGGTACATTTTAAGCCTTGCCCCCTTTCTGGCAAACCACATCCCTTTCCCACTAAGCCACATGCCCTTTTTCTGAACACTTTTAAAAAGTGTCTAAAGAGGTGCAAACATTATAATTGCTCCAAACTTTAAAAAGTGTCTAAAGAGGTGCAAACATTAAAATTGCTCCAAACCGCGCCAACTTGCAGCAAAATGCGGTAAATTTGTAGGCATCTTTCTAGACCCAGACACAGTAATAAATCTGAACTAATGTTTTTAAGACACTTTTCTAATAGAGAATATGCCCCAGTGTTATAAGTTAATTTTTTGTTTGTATTTAAAATCTATTTATCACTATGTTTCCGTTACCTGAGAAGACCGGATTAAATATGTAATGATGGGAAAGATAAGGTTTAAAGGCTTTGTAAACTTTTGAATGGCATTTTTTTTATATAAAAAGGTCAGCCAGTGTGATTGGTGCAACTTTATAAATAGTTTTTATTAATTATTCTTTTTACTGTTTTTTTTTTTACAGCCGCTCTGTATTCTCTATGCAGAGCAGCAGTATCTTTCACTATGACCTGAATTTGTCAGTCCCACGGACCTGACGGGTTCAGTGATAGCGGGTCCTGCGTGTCTCTGATACACAGGATCCACCTATAATCCATCACGCTGGCACCGCTTGCACTGAACCCGTCAGTCCCGCAGACCTGACGGGAGCAGGATTTAGCAAAAGATACTTCAGCTCTGTATAGAGAATACAGAGCAGCTGTATCTCAAAATATGAAAATAATTTTCAGTAAAAACTATTTATAAAGTTGCACCAATCACACTGACTGACCTTTTTATAAAAAAAAACACTAAAAAAACATTGCCATTGAAAGGTTTACATAGCCTTTAAGTCATTATCTACTTGGGTACCAAAGACTTTGATCTTTCACTCAAAATATACAAATATTTATGAAAAAAATATATTAAAAAGTTTTTTTCATCATACATTACAAGGAAGGAAGTGTCACATCGTGCCGTAAATGTATGGTGTGGGGACAACGTGAGCATAGGAGCTGTGCCCGCATTATGAGCAGTAGGTGTTAACTGTGATACCATAGCATGTAAGTGGTTTGACAGAAGAAGGAAACTCCTTCTGTTACCCCATCAGCACACACACACACACACACACAATGCGATTGCAGGGTGTCAATGGGTTGCTCTGGCAATCGAGTGCCCAACAAAAGCCCCCAGGCCGGCCATATCTGTGAGCCTATTAGGCCCTGCCTACATGTACTGTAACACTGACAGTTGTTTTACTGAAGTTTTAATCAATAAATTATATGTATCCCAAAATAGCATCATTAAGGATACAACTCATCCTACAAAAAACAAGATACATACAGCTACATTGCTGGAAAAAAAGAATTATGACTCTGAAAGGCCAAAATAGGCTACGCCCTTAAGCAGTTCAGTAATGACATTTGTAAGTGTTTTAACCCCTTAACGACACTCAAAGTACTAGTACATTGTTGTCGTTAGGTACTTAATGCAATCCATCTTTACCCTCCTCCCACCCCCTTGCAGTTTTTGCGGCTGTAAACTATCACTGTGACACAGGGCACAGTGATGCGATGGGGAATGGAGCTGTTTTGGACAGCACCAATCCCTGCCATGTACTTGTGAGGCAGTGGTGGTGGTACCACCCCCCCAATCGCTACCATTGGTAGCATAGACCGATCAATCACAGCCATGGCGGTTGTTTGAAACACCCTGCACCAGCTCTGTCTGCCTCATTCTGGTTAAGAATGGTGAGCAGAACTTGTGTGACCGTCTGTGAGATGACACTAAGGGCATGTTCAGACGTAGCAGAATTTTTCTGCTGCAAATGTTGGTGCAGATTTGGGGCAATTACGCAACGAATCTGCACCAACATTTGCATATTTGACAGGTGATTCAGACGTTGCAGAAAACACAGCGGACATGCCACAGATTTCAGTTTTTGCATTGCAAAGGCTGAAATACGCAGTGAAATTCTGCTTCTTTTCCGCAACAGACATTGCATGCTGCGGAGGGAAAATTCCACACAGCAGCCTATGGTCTGCAGTGGAGTTTTCCACAACGTCTGAACTAACTTGCCTAAAAATGTATTGAAACAAATGTAAAAAACGGCCGCTGGAGAATTCCATTGCGGACTGTCCGCAGCGGAATTCCACAGCAATTCCGCCACGTCTGAACCTGCCCTTACAGTTGCTAAGGCCTTCTGTGCATCCAATCGTCCTCTTCTGCATCCTGCTGGTGATCACTCACTGTGATCATCAGTGCTGCGGCTGGATTTTGTTTTAGCAGCAGCAGCACTATTGAATTCTAAATTTCCCTTTCCCAGTCCCTGTTCCAGTTAATTTTTCGGTGCAGGTTTGTGATTTTGATTTTGAACCTGTTTGAGTGCTGAGTGGTAATTTGTTGACGCAGGTTTTTTTTTAGCCCCTTTTTTTTTTCATTTCCCTGCCAGCAACATCTCTGTGTGTATGCCCTGCAGCCTCTGAGCACTGATCAGTGACCACCATCACTGATCGGCATCTATTCAAATTTTTTGGCGCAGGTTTAATTTTTGGCCAATATTTACTGCACCATCTTCTCAGTCTATAATCAGCCTCACCGGTAATTTGTTGATGCATGTTTTTTTTTTTTTGGGCCTTTGTTTTTATATAAAACTGTAAAAAAGTAAAAAAAAAAAAGAGTTCAAATATAGTTAGGTTTAGTTAGTACCTGCATAGTTAGGACATTAGGGTAGTGGTAGTTTAGGTGTAGCTTGTACCTGCATAGGTAGGACGTTCGGGTAGCAGACGTATAGGTTAGCATCCATTTTATAATTTAAAAAAATTACATAGGATTTTAGTTAGTTTTAGGTTTACAATTTATCTAAAGATTGTGTAAATTTACTGTAGTATATATCTTATACTACAGTTTTTTTTCTAAAATATAGTGTTACATTTAGTGTCAGTGGTTACTGTAGCTTTATAGTTTTAGTCCAAATTTACTGCAGTATACTTTTTATTGTACAGTTTTTTTTTAGCACTAATATATAGCGTTACAGATTTAGTGTCAGTTAGTAACGGACATTCAGTTTTTTTTTTACTGAAGTTAGTTCATTACATTTTACATAGCGTAGCTTTATAGTTTTAGTCTAAATTTACTGAAGTATAATTTTTATACTATTTAAGTATAACATTTTTGAAAAACTTTTCATTGGAAAAAATTTAGATTTTAATTTTTACGGTCTTTAAATTCAGCAAAAAAAACTTCTTGCTATACCCCTTTATAAATTCCTTGAGGGGTGTAGTTTGCAAAATAGTGTCTTTTTGGGGGTGTTTCCACTGTTTTGGCACCACAAGACCTCTTCAAACCTGACATGGTGCCTAAAATATATTCTAATAAAAAGGAGGCCCCAAAATCTATTAGGTGCTTCTTTGCTTCTGAGGCCTGTGCTTCAGTACATTACAAGACCAGGGCCACATGTGGTATATGTCTAAATACTGCAGCCTCTGGGTAATAAATATTGAGTTGTGTTTCTCTGGTAAAACCTTCTGTGTTACAGAAAAATATGGATTAAAACAGATTTTATGTAAAAAAAATAATGATATTTTTACATTTCACCTCCACATTGCTGCAATTATTGTGACGTGTCTAAAACACTATCTAAATGCTGTTTTGAATACTTTGAGGGTGCAGTTTTTAAAATGGGGTGATTTATAGGGGTTTCTAAAAGATAGGGCCCTCAAAGCCACTTAAAAACTGAACTGTTCCCTAAAAAACAAAATTTGGACATTTTCTTGAAAATTTGAGAAATTGCTGCTAAAGTTCTAAGTCTTGTAACATCCTAGAAAAATAAAAGAATGTTCAAAAAATGATGCCAACATAAAAAAGACATATGGTAAATGTTAACTAGTAAGTATTTTGTGTAGTATTACTACCTGTCTTACAAGCAAATACATTTACATTTAGAAAAATTTGTGCACATTTCCTCAAAATTTTGGTGTTTTTCACAAATAAACACTAAATATATTGACTAAATTTTACCACTAACTTAAAGTACAATGTGTCACGAGAAAACAGTCTCTGAAGTTATTACCACATAAAGCAAAACATGTCAGATTTAATGGCCTGGTCAATTAGGAAAAAACAGGCTCTGCCCTTAATGGGTTAAATATACCTAAATAATAATGACATAAAAATACTTTGACATTATTCCAAAAGAAACAAAGAACTGGGACAGAATTTTTTTTTTTTTATAAACTCTGAGCCTCATGCGTTTGCTTAAGATTTTTTTAATTTTAAATTCATATAGAACATCCTTATAAAGAAGGAATCCTTTTACACTTTTCAGGGACCATACTCAGTATGATACTGTGCAATTTTACCCTCTATATTAAAGATGAGATGCTGTGTGCATGAAAAAGGTGACAAGGTTGAAAGCAAGAGCCATAAGGACAAGCTTAAAAATCTACGTCTACGAGGTTTGGAAAGAGGAAAATCACTTTAGTAGAGATTTAATTGAAGTATTTAAAATCCTAAATGGAGTAGATAATGTCAACACACAGTACCATTTTCAGAGGAGAAGATGATAGGACAAGGGGAACATAAATGGAAATTATAGTAGAGCAAATTCCGAGCAGGCATAAGTGTCCTTTCATGCAGAGAATAATAAATGTACAGAACATGTCCCTTCAAGGAAAGATGTTGAGACAAAAACTCTAGGGTCATTTCAGAAAGAATGTAAAAATCTTTTCTACAAAAATGAAATAGAAGAAAGTAGCATATTAATTGACAGTGAGTACTTTCGCACCCCATGATATCTAATTTTTAGATTTTTAAACAAGCATTCTTGTCTGGATAAGTATTGAAAGTATTAAACTCTAAATCATTTACAAAATATAAAAATGATAAAACCTTCATACCGCCATAGCTAGGACTGGTTTATTTAGAAAAAAGTGATCAAATACATTTAGAGAGAATGCATATGGCTCGCCACAGTAATTCCTGCTCTCTGCTTCAGTAACAGATGCGATTAACTGTAATGTATTTTATGTTTGACAGGCCCAATATATGTAAATGGAATATTGAAATCTATAAAAACAATAATATTAATTGCTATAAAACTCAAATTCAGATGTACCAGAACTAAGTTTATGTATACAGCATGTGATTTTACATGGTTCTATATCATTTTAACTCAGAGAGGGATCATGATTCAAATACATTACAGCCCTAAATAGCTAAATGTCAAATATAGCTCTGCCACATCTGTACAGATGTATCCACCGTTACCTTTTCTTGAATTTGGTTAAGGATTCCGATTTCTTATGAAACAAATTTAATATAACATCACAATATGCTAGCAAAACCCTTGACAGGCTACTATTCACATCTCAACCACTCGGTGGCCATAAATAGACAACTATGGCATGGACACCTTGCAAAAAAGTATAGCAAAATCATGTCTCTTTTCATAGCTGGTCATCTCGTGCCACACATCTCAGGATATATTGAGATAAAAGGAAATGTAAGGAAGGATACAATTTAAATAGTCACTAAATATCAAGCTATGCTGTACAGTAAATCTGTGAGACCTGATTCATATCACGTTTTATCCTTACGTTTAGCGTGTACGTTGGGAAAGCTCCAACGGAGGCCAAAAGAGTTTCTTTTTGGGCTCTGTCGGGCTGATATATGTAGGTATGCCTTTTTTTTGGAGTATGGACTAACATAGTAGACTACTTTATTTTCTCCTGAGGGATTTCGCAAAAAAACCAAAACATTTCCCGCGCAGTATACGTTTTTTTAAAATGGGAGTCTATGTGTGATGAATGCCACTTTATGGCATCCGTCAGAAGTGTACGTTAAACTGTCACGTCTAACGTACATTTCACATCCCCAGGAAAAGCATCAGGTAGTGCCCGGCCTGGGGATTTCGGCCCCAGGGAAGCCCCTGATGTCACTATCCATATATGGACAATGATGTCAGGGGCTTGCAAATACAGGGTCGCCGGCAATGGGGAAGCCTCTGACGTCACTGTTGATATATACATGTAGCGATCTTTAATTCGGATTTTAATGCATTAAATACACATTGGCCAGACTCTTTAACTTGACTTTTTCAATGGCTTTTCAATGGCTTAAGTGATAAGTTATCACGCTGCAGCAAGTTATCACAGTCAAGGTAACGATTTCTACATCTGTGTGAACAGTGATGTCAGGGGCTTTCAATTATGGAGTCCCTGTCCAGAGCATTGGAAGCGTTCTGGCTGAGGATTTCAGGACTGGAGAAGCCCCTGATGTCATGGACTATATATGGACAGTGACTCAGGGGCTTCACCAGTCCTGGAGTCCCTGGCCGGAGCACTTCCAATGCTCTGGCCAGGGACTCAATAGTTGAAAGCCTCTAATATCACTCTCCATATATGAAAATTGAAAAGCATTTTGAAGCTCTTAACGTCACTGTCCATATATAGACAGTGACGTCAAGGGCTACCCCAAGACCAGACTCCGGCATTGTAGCTTCTGACAGCACTGTGCATTTATGAATATATGGGCTTTAAATATATGGAGAGTGGTTTTATTTTAAAGGGGTTCTACCGGGATGTAAAATGGTGGGCCTATCTTCAAGATAGGCCATCAATATCTGATAGGTGGGGTTACAACTCTAGGCACCCTCGCCGATCAGCTGTTTGAAAGGGCCACAGTGCTCTGGTGAGTGCTGCGTTCTCTTCATGGCTTACACAGCACCACACTACAAAACGCTACCACATTCGTGGCAGATGTGCACGGTATAACAGCTTTCTCCTATTCATGTGAATAGACAAAGCTGTGATACTGTGCACAGATGCTAAGAATGTGACATATTTTCATTATACATACTATATTATTGTTAATATATAGCTGTAGTTTTTCCAAGTACAAAAGCACAGAAAGAATATATATTATTTTGTTTCTTTATAAGTCTAGGGAAAAAAAAAATCTGTGTTGATGAATATAATCGTAATAGAAGTCGGAGCCACGTTTTGTTTCTATTAAACTCCAAGTCACCCTTTTTCCATTCCCAGCTATGGAGTTAAATGATTGAAATCTGGCAGTCTGCAGCCACCACTAGGGGGAGCTTTCACATTGTAATGTATCTTGTTATTTAAGAAAAGTTCCTTTAAATGTAAAATCAATCTGATGCTCTCCAGCTGGGGTGCAGAGAATTTTAAAGACCACTCTACTGCTATGCCAGACCACTCATCATAATTAAGGCATCAATTATGACAGCCTGATATTTCTCAGTGCTGTGCAGGTATAGACTGATATCAAACCTAAAATAAACCAGCAATTAATAACAGTCTATAACACTGTAGTTAAAGTGGTTTTCCCATGAGACACATTTATGACATATCCACAAGATATGTCATAAATGTCAGATAGATGCGGGTCACACATCTGGGACCCGCACCTATCTCTAGAACGGGGCTCCATAAACCCCATTCTGATCTCGCTGACTCCCGGCCACTTCCTGGTTATATGGTCAGGAGTTACGAAAAGTAGTGGATGGCATGCAAGCTACGCTGTTTCCATAACTTCCATTCAGTTCTATGGGACTTACGGAAACAGCGTAGCTCAGTGAGTACGCTGTTTACGTAACTCACAACCATATAACCTTTTTCATGGTCGGAATTCACCTCATTCAGCTGCAACACAGAGCCCCGTTAGGGGGCCTTGTTCTGGAGATAGGTGTGGGTCCCAGAGGTGGGACCCGCATCTATCTGACATTTATGACATATCCTGTGGATATCCAAAAAGTAAAATATTTGAAGTAGCACAAATATCAGGAGCGGTGTCACGCTGTAAAATCAGACAAACCCAGTCTGACGTAATGTAATCCTCAGAAAAAGCATGGTGGAACAGCAGCACACGTCTCCCAAGTTTCAATCAATATGTTCTTTTATTGGTCAAACATCCAGTAAAAAATGGCAACGGGTTGAAACGTTTCCATTTTTTACTGGATGTTTGACCAACAAAGGAACATATTGATTGAAACTTGGGAGACGTGTGCTGCTGTCCCACCATGCTTTTTCTGGGATAAATGTTTCTCATGTGAAAACCCCTTTAAATAGTATGTCTTTTTGAGATTGCATTCAGCTCTCTGAATCCATTTCTATATTTTAAGTGACCAAAACTATGATAGTCGTGTGACATGTAAGAAGCAGAGAAGACAAAGTGATAATGAGAGGACCTGTCAGCTCTATGTAGTACCCAAATGGGTGTGGAACCAATTGACTCTGCTAATGGATAATAACACATAACTATATTTTAGGAGTTTAGGAGGTAACTGTGAATATTACTAATTAGTGGAACATAAGGTGTCGTTCCTATTAATCTTCCTACTTTGCAGATTTTTCAACAGTTTCTAATGAGTCATTGTATTTTATCTTACTTCCATGTAAAACTATGTATAAGATTACTTCGCCGTGCCATAATTGATCTTGTCTTTGATATTTTATATTTCATCATCCTGAAATGATAACTACTATAGAGCACTGCATTTTGTTAGAAACATTTCATCACGTTTGTCTCATAAATATAAATTCTTGTTATCATTATACAGTATAATTATTTTTTGACAATGAAAGTATTATGTTGTTCTGATTTCTTGATGCGATTGGAACGTTATTTCATAGGAAATCATTGGGATTGAAGTGAAAAATTATTGCATGTGTTTTATTTACAATAAACACTCATAAGAAATGGGATTATTTGTGTTGTTCAAGTCCTGCAGATTTTGAATACAGCCTGAAAGCACTTATTTCACCTGTAAATCCTTTTGTGACAGACACTCTCTTAGTGTCCAAATTGCCATTCTGCCCCTGCCATGGTGCCATTTTGTGGTGTCACAGAGGATTTAATTCCCTTTTGGACTCATAAAGACTGAATTTTTGTAAGGATTCAGCTCTTGGAAGGCACTGATTCTTGGAGAAATCGATATGCTAGGGAGTTTTAAAGCGTACCTAATCTTTCAGATGACTTTCCAGAATAAACTGTCATATGTATGTACATGAGGAATAACACTATTTCTGGCCATTTTATGACTTCTGCATTTTTCAGCAGTATGGTTGGTTCACCGCCAAGATTTAAGTGACCCACGTAGAAAGCTGGAGGAAAAATACTACAGTGAACGGGAGCAATATAGAAGAGAAAAAAAGGAGGAGCAACATAGAATAGAGTTAAAGCGACAAGAAGCGGAAAGAGCAAGGAGAGATGAACAGTTTTTCCAGGTGCTGCAAGCCATGCAGCGCAATATACCTCCTGCTGAACTGTTAAAGCTTACCAAACTAACAGAGACTGATGACATAGAGTCATATCTGAAAGTATTTGAAAGAGTGGCTCAAGCAAATAAGTGTCCTAAAGATCAATGGGTCCTTCATCTAGCACCATTCCTCACCAGAAAAGCTCAGCAGGCATACAGCCAAATGAGGACTGAGGAGGCTGAAAACTATCAAAACTGCAATTCTGAGCCGCTACGATATACATGCAGAATAATTTCACCAAAAGTTCCGGACCTACAGGTACCAGGATAAGGAAGGACCTATAGAGGCCTACACCCAGCTGACCGAATTGTGCTTAAAGTGGACTTCTCCAGAGGGTAAGACTGTTCAACAGGTGCTGGAGAATATTCTCCTTGAACAATTCTTGGAAGTCCTTCCTGCGCCAATGCAAATTTGGGTAAAGGAACATCAGCCTGATGGTGGTAAGCAAGCAGTAACACTTTGAGAAAATGATTTGCTTGCAAGAAAAGGACTGGTTCATATGCCAAGTGTGGTAAGACCTGATTCCTTTACTACTATTATTGATAAGCCAAGACATGAGACTGTTCAATACAAAAGACAGTATAAAGAGCTTATTTGCTTTGCCTGTGGTAAAGCTGGACAATATGCTAAAGACTGTGTCAGTACAGCTGGCAAAAAGGCAAAAGGAACTGTAACTAATTGTGTTGGTCTTGTAAAGACTATTTGCAACCTGTAACTGTTAACTCCCACATTGTGACTGCCTTCATTGATATTGGGAGTCAGCAGTCTCTAATAAGACCGGACTTGGTGGACTCTGCCTATATAAATGGTCATTTACTTTTGACGTGTGCATGGTGATAAAAAGGTGTACCCTAAGACTATGATACCTGTGCAAATAGCTGATATGCAAATGTCATTACCAATGGAAGTAGTGCCTAAGCTACCCTATCCTGTTGTTTTGGGTCAAGACATACCTGGTTTCTGTAGTATGCTAAAAAAAATCAATTCAGGTTCAACTAGGTCACAAGCTAAAAAGCTATCTGATGCGGAATGTATAGGTAACATATATTTGATGGTGATGTATTCCATGGTAATGGCAAAGGCCATCTTTCTATGAGAGAAAAAAGACTTTCCTGCGAAAAATGGCGGTCTAAATATTCTTTCTTAGAAAAAGGATCTTTTCATCCCATAAAGTGGGGACAATATATTTTTGTTAAACAAAAACAAGATAACACCCCTGCCTCACAATTTGCTCAGGTGAAAGATGAGGCAGAGCTGCAGACAAACAAAGTATATGCATCTTTACTTTGTATGATTTGGTTATGTGTATAGAGATTGTAAGCTCCTCTTCATTGTTGAGGGGTGAATAGTGAATTGGCTTGTCTGTGTATGTGTATCTCTCCTTTTCATTGTACATATTATATAGTATGGAATATGTTTAATATATGGTTATATGTATAATATATGGTTTATGTATATAATATGTATGCTTTGAAATTTAGTGTTGGGGGTGGGTATTCTTGCCTTCATAAATAGTCCTCACTCAGGATTTGGCAAACAATGCTCGTATTTATGTTGAGCAAATATAGAAGAAAAGTAAAATAACAACAAAAAGCAGGTAAATTAGGGATTAAACTGCAGCTACCTTCATATCAAGCTGCATCCCAATTCTCAGCTCATATGCTCTGGACTGAACCTGTCCCACCCTCCTCTGGGTGCACTTAAATACACAATATTCTATTTCCCAGAATTCTACAGTCCTAAAGGGACACACACATTTGTGTTTAAATTTCAAAACATACATATTAAACATAAACCGTATATTATACATATTCCATACTGCCTGTCTCCATTTACATTGAAAATAAGGGATACACATACACAGACAAGCCAATTCACTATTCACCCCTCAACACCTCTGCAGACTTTTTCTCTAATTCTCCGTTTTGTCTGAGCTAGTGGGTGGAGCCTATCTATCTATCTATCTATCTATCTATCTATCTATCTATCTATCTATCTATCTATCTATCTATCTATCTATCTATCTATCTATCTATCTATCTATCTATCTAATCTATCAATACAGAGCTAAAGCCAAAGAACAGATAATAATAATTTGAATATCTGTTTAACCCCTTCAGGACTGAGCCTGTTTTGGCCTTCAGTACGAAGCCGATTTTTAAAATCTGACATGTGTCACTTTATGTGGTAATAACTCCGGAATGCTTTTACCTATCCAAGCGATTCTGAGATTGTTTTCTCGTGACACATTGGACTTTATGTTACTGGCAAAATTTGCCCGATAGATTCAGTATTTAATTGTGAAAAACACCAAAATTTAGCGAAAAATTGCAAAAATTAGCATTTTTCTAAATTTAAATGTATCTGCTTGTAAAACCGATAGTAATACCACACAAAATAGTTACTAGTTAACATTTCCCATATGTCTACTTTAGTTTAGCATCGTTTTTTGAACATTCTTTTATTTTTCTAGGACGTTACAAGGCTTAGAACTTTAGCAGCGATTTCTCATATTTTCAAGAAAATTTCAAAAGGCGATTTTTACAGGGACAAGTTCAGTTCTGAAGTGGCTTTGAGAGTCTTATATATTAGAAAGTCCCCATAAATCACCCCATTTTGAAAACTGAACCCCTCAAAGTATTCAAAACAGCATTTAGAAAGTGTATTAACCCTTTAGGCGTTTCACAGGAATTAAAGCAAAGTAGAGGTGAAAGTTACAAATTTCATTTTTTTTATACAAAATTCATTTGTAATACATTTTTTTCTATACCACAGAAGGTTTTTCCCAAGAAATGTAACTTATTATTTATTGCCCAGATTCTGCAGTTTTTAGAAATACCCCACATGTGGCCCTAGTGCGGTCATGGACTGAAACACAGGCCTCAGAAGCAAAGGAGCACCTAGTGGATTTTGGGGCCTCCTTTTTTTAGCATATATTTTAGGTACTATGTCAGGTTTGAAGAGGTCTTGTGGGGCCAAAACAATAAAGACCCCGAAAAGTGACCTCATTTTGGAAACTACACCCCTCAGGGAATTTATCTAGGGGTATAGTTAGCATTTTGAACCCACAGTTTTTTTGCTAAATTTATTTGAATTAGTTTGTGAAGATGAAAATCTACTTTTTTTCTGAAAAAACGTAGAAATTTTTAATTTTTTCAAGGTATAAAAGAGAAAAAACACCCCAACATATGTAAAGCAATTTCTCCTGATTATAGCAATACCCCATATGTGGTAATAAACCGCTGTTTGGACCCACAGCAGGCCTCAGATGGAAAGGAGCACCATTTGGATTTTGAAATTTTGATTTTGCTGGTATAGTTTTCAGTGCAGTGTCGCGTTTGAAATGCACTGGAGGGAACAAAATAGTGGAAACCCCCGGAAAGTGACCCCATTTTGGAAACTACACCCCTCAAGGAATTTTTCTAGGGGTAAAGTTAGCATTTTGACCCCACGGTTGTTTTGCTGAATTCTTTGGAATTATTCTGTAAAGGTAAAAATCGACTTTTTTTCTGAAAAAAGGTAGCCATTTTTAATTTTTACAAGGAATAAAGGAGAAAAAGCACCCCAACATTTGTAAAACAATTTCTCCCGATTACGTAAATATGTAGTAATAAACTGCTGTTTGGACCCACAGCAAGGCTTAGAAGGGAAGGAGCGCTATTTGGCTTTTGGAGCTCAAATTTAGCTGAAATGGTTTTTGGGTGCCATGTCGCATTTGCAAAGCCCCTGAGAGGCCAAAACAGGGGAAACCCCCCAAAAGTGGAAATTACACCACTTAAAGAATCTATCTAGGGATATAGTGGGCATTTAGACCCCACAAGTCTTTTGCAGGATTTATTAGAATTAGGCCGCGAAAATGAATATCGACATTTCTTCCACTAAAATGTTGCATTTCACAAAGGATAAAGGGGGAAAAAGCCGCCCAACATTTGTAAAGCAATTTCTCCCGAGTACAGCAATACCCCACGTGTGGTCATAAATGGTTTTTCATTAGAAAGTAATTAACCCTTTCTGGAGTGATCCATTTTTTTCTTTTCCTTTTTCGTTTTTTCCTCCCCGCGTTCCAAGAGCCACAACTTTTTTATTTTTCAGTCAATAGAGCGGTATGAGGGCTTATTTATTGAGGGACGAGCGGTCGTTTTTATTGGCACCATTTTTTGGTACATACAACTTTTTGAGCACTTTTTATTACATTTTTAGGTAGAGCCAAGGTGACCAAAAAAACTGCGATTTTGTCGTTCTAAATACTTTATTTTTTACGTGAGACGCTCCATACATCACCCCCCACACTAAGACATGCTATGTCGTGGAGCGCGCAGGGGTTAATGTGCAGCGCATGGTGCGGAGTGAAAATTACAATTTTCCACTCATATGCCATTTTAGTGCACTATATGTTATGCTCAGTTTGTGCCACTGAAGACAAATACCTCAAAATATTAACCGGGTTCTCCCGGGTATGGCGATGCCATATCCATGGACGTAAATTGGTGTTTAGGCACGCTGCAGGGCTCAGAAGGGAGGGACGCCATTTGGCTTTTGGGGCGCAGAGTTTGCTTGGTAGTTGTTCTGTTTGGGGTTTTACTGGTGTTTCAGTTTATAATGTGGGGGCATATGTAATCTGTGCGGGGTACATCAGGGTACATGTTATCTGTGCGGAGTACATCAGGGTACATGTTATCTGTGCGGGGTACATCAGGGTATAATAAGAGGGTATAATAATGCAGTAAATAAATAATAATCCGCAGATATGTGGCCGGTGTCGCACTGATAAATGGCGCCCCATCTTATCTGCTTTTGGACACTCTGCACATTTTGCATCGCCATATTCTGAGAGCCAGAACTGTTTTATTTTTTCTCCACCGGAGCCGTGTGAGGGTTTATTCTTTGCGGGACAATCTTTAGTTTTCATTGGTACCATTTTGGGGTACCAGAAATTTTTTGGATCACGTTTTATTCCATTTTTTGGCAAGCAAGGTGACCAAAAACCATCAATTCTGACAATGTTTTTTATTTGTTTTTTTATGGCGTTCACCCTAGGCTATAAATGACCATTATACTTTATTCTGCGGGTCGATACGATTACGGCGATACCAGATGTATATAATTTTTTTATGTTTTGCAGCGTTTGTGCAATAAAATCACTTATTTATAAAATAAATAAATTTTTGTGTCACCCTATTCTGAGAGCCATAACGTTTTTATTTTTCAGTCAAAAAAGCGGTGTAAGGGCTTGTTTTTTGCGGGACGGGATGTAGTTTGTATTGGTACCATTTTGGAGTACATGCGACTTTTTGATCACTTTTTATTGTATATTATGGGAGGGTTGGTAACCAAAAAATTGTGATTCGGGCACTGTTTTTCGTTTATTTTTTTCGCGGTGTTCACCGTGTAGGAAAAATAATATTACAGTTTTATAGTTGGGGTCGTTACGAACGCGGCGATACCAAATATGTGTACTTTTTTTAACGTGTTAATTTTTTTCCTATAATAAAAGTCTTATTATAGGAAAAAAAGCATTCTTTGTTTATGTCACTTTCTAACTTTGATTTTTACACTTTTTCAAAACATTTTTATTATCTTTTTTTAACTTTTTTCACTTGTCCCACTAGGGGACACTTAGACTGGCAGCTCTGATCGCTGCTGGAACACATTACACTACACACGTAGTGTAATGTGTTCTAACTGTCATTGTGACGTAACTGTCACACTGACAGGAAGCATCGGAGGACCGGCCGGAGGCTGATCCTCCGAGGCTTCCGTACATGGCAACCCGGAGGTCATTGTCTGGCCTCTGGTTGCTATGATAAGGATCGCCAGCCCCCGCAAATACATGTGGGGGGCTGCCGATCCGCTGTAAACCTCTTCGATATGGTGATCGCAATCGACCGCTGATCGGCAACGGGGAGAGCAGGGCTGACACCCTGCACAGTTAACCGCCGCTGCGGTGTAGCGCCGCGCGGCGGTTAACTGTTAAAGCGCGGACATAACTGTACGCCCAGGTGCGCGAAGTTACTGCTCATCTGGACGTACAGTTACGCCAAGGTGCGGGAAGGGGTTAACTAGGAAGCCATCTCGATAGAGATGTTCCTCTCAAGTATATACACAGGATCTATCTATCTATCTATCTATCTATCTATCTATCTATCTATCTATCTATCTATCTATCTATCTATCATCTATCTATCTATCTATCTATCTATCTATCTATCTATCTATCTATCTATCTATCTATCCATCCATCCATCCATCCATCCATCCATCCATCCATCTATTTTCCAAGAAACAGGCAGCACTCCAGAGATGTAGCAAAAATAGAAAAATGTGCTTTATTCCATCAGTCAAAACAGCAATGTTTCAGCTCTACCATAAAGCCTTTTTCAAGGCCGCTCAGGGTAGTTCTTCTGAAGGGCCGCCTTTTCACGGTGGCACTTCAGAAGTTGTTAAACCCGAATCAGACGCTCTGCTCCTGAAGCCCAGGCTGTTGCGAACAGCCTCAGGCTTCAGGACAACGAACAGAGATCAATAGCAGTGGTCTCTGGTCATGTGAACCCGTTTTACCACTCAGATGCGGCGGTCAAAAACAATTGCCAACAATTGCCACCCCGCTATGCGTTCGTTGGGCGCTGATGATTTTTATGGCAGCCGGGGCCCTAACATAGCTGAAATAAACAAAAACAAAAAACACAGTGCACAAAGTGCAACAAAACGGTAAAACTGCATGATGATCAATTATGCTGACCTGATAGCGTTGCGCTCGGAGTGCAACATCAACTCAAGCGCTATAAAAAGCCCGGGTCAGGCTATGGGTTCATATGAGTTGTAGCCTAGGTTCCGGTCTGGATAAGATTTTATCCAGGAATGTCACAAGCAGAAAGGTAAAAATATTGTACTTTACATGATGAAGAGGCCGGTCCGGCCTCAAAACGCGTAGTTTTTTATGTGCAAATACATATTCTTGGAAGTACTTTTGAGAGCTGTCGATCTTTTACTCTGCATGGAGAAAAAAGAACCCTGTAAACTTCACATTGCGCGAGGGTGAATATCCGGATATTTTTACCCTTCTGCTTGGGGGCCTTACAAAGGCCCCCAGGTCTGCCTTTAGTGAATGCCAGAGGCATGGCCTAACAGATGCCTGTCAGTTTCACACTGACAGGCAATAATACACTGCAATACAAAAGTATTGCTGTCAGTGGCGGATTAAGTAGACCATAGGCCCTGGGCTGTTCCACAAACTTGGGCCCCCCTTCCCCACCGCTGCTCTGCCATGTCTTTAGTGATCAGCACCTTTCTGTGCGAGCATTGACAAATAGTTGTGACGATTCCCCTTGTCAAAGGGCTGTGTCCCTACATACTGACAGGCTCCAACCATCGCTGACAGTATCACACTGTGTAGGGACACTTCCACTTGACAATGGGAATGGTAACACACATTTCCCTATTAGTCCTGGGTACACAGAGATATGTAGAACACAAGGATTACCTGCAACAGACATGTCAGGAGAGGTGACAGATCCCCTATAGATCCAGTGACTCACAAGTGACGTCTTCTCTGATGGGAGCCATTTTCTTTTCTTCTCCATCTGACGCAAACCGTTATGGCGACTTCTCCTG
Source organism: Rhinoderma darwinii (assembly GCF_050947455.1). Classification (NCBI taxonomy): domain Eukaryota; kingdom Metazoa; phylum Chordata; class Amphibia; order Anura; family Rhinodermatidae; genus Rhinoderma; species Rhinoderma darwinii. Next base: position 217,931,650 of record NC_134690.1, on the reverse strand, counting down.
ATGACACATCTTTGTCCATCACTTCTGCAGCCAATTTCCAGCCTCTATAGAAACACACAAATTTAGACACCAAGGCCAGGCCCATACATTAAAGGAGTTGGCCGGGCATGAACCCCAGACTTGACCCCTACACTAATAATGACTCCAGACCTGATTCCCTTAAGTAATACAGACCCCAGACCAGACCCCCTATTCTAATAAAGACCCCAGACCAGACCCCTAAATACAGACCGTAAATAAAGACTCCTAAACTAATACAGACACTAAAACAGGCCCCCTAAATAGACCCTATAAACTAATACAGACCCCAGACCAGACCCCCTAAATACAGACCCCTAAATAAAGACACCTAAACTAATACAGACCCTAGAACAGGCCCCCTAAATAGACCCTATAAACTAACACAGACCCCAGACCAGACCCCCTAAATACAGACCCCAGACCTCAAACTAATACAGACCCCATAAATACCGACCCCAGACCCCTTAAACTAACACAGACCCATAAATAGACAGACCCTAAACCCCTTAAACTGATACAGACTCTAGACCAGACCCCCTAAATACAGACCCCCTTAAACTAATACAGACACCAATCCTCCTAAATACAGTCCCCAAACCAGGCTCCATAAATACAGACCCCCGCACCAGACCCCCTAAATACAGACCCCTTAAACAAATCCATCCCCTTATACTTACATAGCAGCTCTCCTCAGTCTTCTCTGTTGAATTTTGCTGCTGCTGCTACTCAAGGTCCTGCGGTCATGTGACCAGCAGGTCTCTAAGCAGTAGTAAGAACTTCAGAGATAAGGTCATGTCACCTTATGTCTAAAGGTCCATTTTCAGGACACACACAATGCAGTTTGGTCACGGTTTTTGCCACGATTCGCTGCAAAAATGCGGCAAAATCATGAAAACTACAATGTACTTTGGGCACAAAACGCCCTATGATAATCCGCCATTGATTGCAGTGTATTATAAAAGTGATCAAATGATCGCATAGTGGAAAGTCCCCTAGTGGGACAAAAAAAGGTAAAAAAAAGTTTAATAAAGTTTATAATAAACAAATAAAAATCGCAAATTAGAAAAAAAATGAAAAACCCACTGTTCCCACTTACAAAATGCTTTATTATGAAGTTTAAGATTAAGTTTAAAAGTTACACATATTTGATATCGCCGCATCCGTAATGACCCCAACTATGAAATTATTACATTATTTAACCCGCACGGTGAACACCATAAAAAATAAAATAAAAAAGAATGCCAGAATTGCTGTTTTCTGTTCATCCTGCCTGCAAAAAATGTGATAAACATGTGGATGTACTCCAAAATGGTACCAATAAAACTACAAGTCGTCCCGCAAAAGAAAGCCCTCATACAGCTATGTCAGCAGAAAAGTAAAAAAGTTCTGGCTCTTAAAATATGACACAAAAACAAATCATTTTGAAAAAAATGTACTTTTACTGTGTAAAAGTAGCAAAACAAAAAAAAAATATAGAAATTTGGTATCACCACAATCAGAACATCCTCCGGCAGAGTTCCATATTCTCTTTTCTAGAGATAGAGCACCACTGATTATATAAACCTGCTCAGACCTGTCGAACCTTGCTTGAGCAACAAGGTTATTTGCATCTTGTCCATTAGAGAATTTTTATTTTTTTGCTCTTTTGGGTCTGACCTGGACTGTTTCATGACTCATGCCACGTATACCACCCGACAGAGGCCAAAAGAACACTTTTTTATCCCCCGTCGGTATAATAGGAGCCTATGGGTATGTTTGATGAATGCACTGTGAGCTTTCCCGACGTATAGGGATTAATACCTACCACTGTGGTAAACAACTGGTTACTTTGACCAATCTTAATGTTGCACTAGTAACCCATTGCTTTTAATCCTTTTGCTAATTATTTATCCATTTACACACATTTTGTAGAAAAATCTAGATATCAAAAAGTTTTTGGCTTCATATTTTTTATATATCAGTCCCGTGAGACAAGCCTTGTCATTACGGAGCCATCAAATATTATAAATTGCTGATGAACACATAGGTGTATACCAACTGTATACCAACTGGACTTGGTAATTTATCTATTTTTAACTTTTCAATGTAGGTCTGCCCTTATTTATTGCTATTTCATTGCAATATGAAACTCTACAAATGAAGAATGAAATCTATTTGAAAATGTATACATTTTAATATTGCATCACATTTCTTCAAATTATGACTTACATTTATCCAAATATTATGGTCTAGATTTATCTAATTCTCTACACAAAATACAAAATGCTTTTAATATTTCAGCTACCACTGATGCTGTACAGTATGATCATGCCCCCTGCAACTATTCTGTCTTATATTTCTCTTGAATAATTAGAACCACGTGTAGTTTACACAGAGTCTACAACTTTGGACAAAAAATAGATTAGCATGACAAATAGTCTGACTCTAGGGTCAAATGTTTTGCCAGTAGTTGCATGTGTTTATGCCAAAATATATAAAGAAATGTCACATCAGAAAATGAATGATGAGGAACACTTGAAGAAGGGCTGTGCTTCATCAATCATTCTAAATGTTTAGACTGGGTTAGTCTAAAAGAACCCAAGAAAGAAGCAGTATGCTGATGTTCACTTCACCTCAAGCTATAGATACTTGATGCGTCTTCCACATACCAAGATTCTATTTTTACACATAATAGAGTGCTACAAATACAAATTTGAGTAGTTTAACTCATAAACGTGCATCTTGATATTGAAAGTTTCTTAAAAGTTAGATATCTAGCAGTAGTCTGTCAATTTAATTATTTTGATTTGGAGCATTAAACTAAATGTACTGGCTATCAAAATAGAGCCGTAACTGTGCCTAAGAAAAGGGGTACCAACCCCTTAATGCCCTGCCTATCAATTGTAAGGCGCTGGGAGGTAGTGCGTTGCACATTTACGGTGCAGTTATCCTGTGAGCATTGCAGTTCTGTTCCCATCATCAACTGCGAAGGTTTAGATGTGGTTGATAGCAGCCAACCTACGCCAACAGCCAGTATTGGTAAACTAAAAAAAAAAAAAATCCTGACTGTCAGAGAAATAATTGAAAAGTTAGTATTCCGTGATGAAAAAGGCCAAAATTAGCTGCATCCTTAAGGGATTAAAGGGATTGTATACTTTATAATAAATATATATAACAGAACAGAGTTCATATAGTGTTGACTTATATACAGTATTCATTGTTAAATGTGGTCCCTTGGTGCTTATCTCAGAAACTAAAGTTCCTAGGGGGACTGTTAGGGTATGTTCACACGCTTACTAAAAAAACGTCTTTGGAGCTGTTGTTCAATAGAGTCAATGAAGTACGGCTCCAAAAACGGCTCAAGAAGTGACATGCACTTCTTTTTCACAGGGAGTTTTTTTACGTGAAAGTTTTTTAAAACGGCCGCATAAAAAAATGCCCTGTTGGAACAGAACACTGTTTTTCCCATTGAAATTAATGGGCAGATGTTTGGAGGCGTTATGTCTCCGATTTTTCGGCCGTTTACGGCCTGAACAATGGCCGAAAATAAGCCGTGTGCATATCTTCCTATGTATTAGAAATTGGAAAGTTTGAAAATAAATTATAGCTTAAAAAAAATGTTTATCTTTGAAAAAATGTCCTGAAGTATACTGGGGTACTCTACCAGTATACTTCAACCCAAAGCAGCACATTACCATTTTTAGTGTATGTGCACCCTTAACTACATCTTATAACAAGGCACTTAAAAAAAAATCTGTGAGTACCATATATTTAAAGGGGTATTCTGGTTACAACAAGTTACACCCTATCCGTAGGGTAAGGGGTAACTTGCTGATCAGTGGGTGTCCGTCAGCTTGGACACCCACCGTTTACGAGAACGGGAAGCCTGAAGTTTCCCCAACCCCAAGTTTGAACCGAGCGGCAGGTCGCTCATGCGCACTGCCGCTCCTATTTATTCTCTATGGGAGCGCCGGATATAGCCCAGTGCAATGTCTGGCTTTTTCCGATGCTGCCATAGAGAATGTTGCAGTGCGCCTTAGCGATCTGCCGCTCGGTTAAAAGTTGGGGTTCTGGCAACTTCGGGCTCCCCGTTCTCTTAACCGGTGAGGGTCCGAACTGTCGGACACACACCAATCAGCAAGTTACCCCTTACCCTGCGGATAGGGGGTAACTTGTTGTAACCGGAATACCCCTTTAAGTTGGAAATCTAACAGAAATCTCCAAACTAAGTTGAAAGGGCACAGTGCTCTGCAGAGTGGGTCAGCTAATTCAGTCTTGTGATCGGTGTAGAAGGGTCTTGACTCATAGACTCCCTCTGTTATTATTTTTAGTCATTTCTCCATGTTTTTAATGGGGTAATCCTCCAATGCCAGCAATCGAATACTGTTAAAACAATCAGGTTTAAATAATGATTGTCTGTTTCCTGGAGAGGGTGTGTCTTTTCATTAGCTAAAAATATAGTAAATATAATTTTAATAATTTATCTTTCAATTTCTAATGTATTTTAGTTGTACTAAAGTTATTTAAGCTCTCAGCATTCCAGCACTATATTTATTTATATATTTTTTGTTTTCCATAGGCCCTGTTCACAGGAGAATTTTTTTACATGTTTTTTTGACGCGGTAACCCCTTCGGAAAAAGCGCCAAAAAACGTCCGAAAACGCCTTCCGTTCAAATGGGAGGCGGAGGTGTTTTCCCCCCGCTAGCGGTAAAACCGGCTCGCGGGAAAAAGAAGCGGCATGCCCTATCTTTGGGCGTTTACGTCTCTGACCTCCCATTGACACAATGGGTGGCAGAGAAAGCGTTTTTCCTGGCATTTTTGCCCACGGCGCTGAATGGCCACTAGTGAAAAACGCAGCGAAAAACACAGCAAACGGAATTTTGAGGCAGAATTTTCTGCCTGCAAAATACTTTGTGTGAACAGGGCCTTATTTGGTTTTCTTGAATACAGCCCTCTTAATGTATTTAAAAACTCAGAATGTTTCAATGATGTGAAAGGAATACACAAAGACTAGATAAGTTGATCCTGGCTATATGTAGCAAGCTTAAGTATGTTCACTGGCTATGACTATGGCTATAATGTCGGCTGCAAACATTATTCCATCCAGATCTGGTTTACTATTGATAATTTACACAGTTTAACCATTCAGCACTACCTTATTTGACAGGTTACAATATCGACATTCTCTCACAGCAGTCATGCTGTTTTTGACCTCTCACAGTCTTGAAAACCTAGTAAGTTCTATTTTAATTTATTAAGCATGCCTATTAATTCACAATGCAAGTGAAAGTACAAGTGTTCATGGGAAACTTGCCAACATGTTCAAACATTCAATAATTTTATTTGTCTTGCTGCCAAGTGATGATATCATCCCTGGCTTCCTCTCCCAAGTCCAAAATGAAATTTTAGATCTAAATAATAAAAATATTGCTTTGTTAAAGATGTTGACTTCAAAAACATTAAAGAGAAATTGTATTCTGATTTGCTATTTAACTTTTTGTGATCTGCATCGAACATAGGTACAGATTGTTTAATATTTCTAATTCGTCTACCAATACGGTACTACTGTTTGCTAATCTAATCTTGCTCTGTGCACATTGCCACCTTTTTTTCCTGCATTCCATCTCCTAATTCAAGAGAGTAAACTCTGTGGTCAGTGAGACAGGTAAATGACAGCAATTATGTTACATGGCATGTTATATCTGCTAATGGGGTTGTCTCAAAAAGAAAGTCATCTCCATATGCCCTGTAAGGGCATATTGACATCTTCGAGGAGGATCGCCCATTCCGGACTTTCCTGTAAGAGAATGGCTCCCGCTTTGGCGGACCACGCTTGTCCATGCATTACATGGTCAGCTATTCAACGGATGCTGCCCTGGAAATGTATAGCAAGATGCAGCTTCCCCCAGTAATAGAAGCTAATTGGTAGGGTTAGAGAAGCCGGACATACGGTGATCCGCAACCCCTTTATTGATAAAATTATAATAATCTTTATTTATTTATTTATTTAGCATTAATGTATATTTCACATCCCTTTACAATTGGGGAAGTAACAGCAAGTAAAATGGTAAATAATAAAAAATTAATTAACAAACGATGAGACAGAAGGAGAGAGGTCCCTTCCCACAAGAGCAGATATAAGTAAGATCTAAATAGAGTTGGAGAAGTGACACAACAGGTACAAGGGTTTGTCTTGTGTTGGTTATGGGAATATAAATAAAGATGCATTAACCCCTTAATGACCGGGCCATTTTGCACGTTAATGACCAAGGATTATTTTTTGTTTTTTCATGGTTGCATTCCAAGAGTCGTAACTCTTTTTTTATTCCGTATAAGGGCTTGTTTTTTGCGGGACGAGTTGTATTTTGTAATTGTACCATTTTTAGATGCTTATAATATATTGATTAACTTTTATTAACTTTATTTTAGGAGAGAATTGAAAATAAGCAGCTATTCCAGCATTAATTTTCACGTTATAAATTTACGCCGTTTACTATGCAGCGTAAATAACATGTTAACTTTATTCTATGGGTCGGCACGATTACGGGGATACCAAATATGTAAAGGTTTTATATGTTTTCCTACGTTTGCACAATAAAAAGCCTTTTAGAAAAAAATTACTTGTTTTTGCATCGCCGCATTCCAAGAGCCGTAACGTTTTCATTTTTCCGTCGATGTGGCCGTACGTGGGCTTGATTTTTGCGGGACAATGTGTAGTTTTTATTAGTACTATTTTGGGGAACATAGGACTTATAGATTAACTTTTATTTTATTTTTTATGGGGGGAATGGGAGAAAAGAGAGAATTTTGACGTTGTTTTTAGCGTTTTCTTTGGACGCCGTTCATCCGGCGGTTTAATTAATATGTTCATTTTATTGGTCAAGTTGTTACGATCGCGGGGATACCATATATGTGTATGTGTGATTTGTTTTGACCGTTTTACTAAATAAAACCACTTTTTGGGCCAAAAAAGTAGTTTTATTTGACTTTGACTGTAATTATTTATTTATTTTTTTCACAAACTTTATTTAACTGTTTTACATTTTTTTTTTTTAGTCCCACCAGGGGAATTCACTATGCGATGTGCCGATCGCATATATAATGCTTTGGTATACTTCGTATACCAAAGCATTATTGCCTGTCAGTGTAAAACTGACAGGCAACCTGTTAGGTCATGCCTCCGGCATCGCCTAACAGGCAGATGCTGAAGGCAGACCTGGGGGTCTTTGTTAGACCCCCGGCTGTCATGGAAACCCGACGGCGACCCGCGATTTGTTTGCGGGGGCGCCGATCGGGTGACAGAGGGAGCTCCCCCCTCTGTCAAACACATTAAATGCCGCTGTCACTATTGACAGCGGCATTTAATGGGTTAAACTGCCGGAATCGGCGCGCGCTTCGATTCCGGCAGTTGCAGCAGGAGCCAGGCTGTGTATAACAGCCGTGCTCCTGCCGCTGATCGCATGGGTACACTGTCAGTACCCGCGCCATCACAGGACGGATATATCCGTCCTCCTGCGCGAACTAGCAGCTGCAGAGGACGGATTTATCCGTCCTTCGGCGTTAAGGAGTTAATCAGTCACCAATCCAGTACGTAATCCAACATGGATATAAAGTGCAGAGTGGAGGTATGTGCGACAAAGTCAGGTTATGTATGGTTGTAGACAAAATAAAGTTATATGACGTACAGTAGCTCTCCTTAAAAAATGGATTTTCAAAGCACAGTAAAAATTTGGAAAATATTGGAATTAGCTTTAGGGCTAAAAGGAGAACTTTTCAATTAACCAATCAAAGGATGTTTTAAATACAAATTCAATGAACATGCACCTATCATCTATGTTAGGAAAGCACATAACAAGGAAGGAGTACTCAACAAAAAGAAATGAATTTATTCACCAAAGGTTTCACAGCAATGTTTCACCTTCTCAATGAAGGCATTTTCAAGCAAAGTGTACAGGTCACATCAACATATAATTAGGGAGCAAAGCTCAATTACATAACAATGTGTAATTAATGCATTAAACAAATATACCATCTATTAATATCATAACGAGCAAAGTAAACTACAACAGTGCTAGTGTAAAAACATTACATAAATGTATCATATACAAAGTGCTCATAGAAATATGCAAATACATACGTACATGCATAATTAGTGATAATAAAATAATTATGAATAGCTGGCACTCACCGATCAGTTACAAACAACATGTGAGAGGAATGTAAATGATCATATACAGTGGCGGATTATCCTATGGGCGAAGCCCAAGTCCTCTCCTCCGGCCCGTATCCTCTCCAATGGACCAGGTACTGGAGGGAGCCCTGGACCATCCTACTGTCCATAATCTTGGCCACCTCGAATTCCACCCCCTCAGGGGTGAGAACAGGAACAGGAGGTTTCCTCGAGGGGGACCAGGACGGGGAGCAGCGTTTGAGGAGGGAGGCATGGAAGACGTCATGTATGCGAAAGGATGGGGGCAGCTCCAGACGGAAGGATACAGGGTTGAGGACTTCAATGATCTTATAAGGTCCAATAAATCGGGGAGCAAACTTCCTGGACGGGACCTTAAGGCGCAAGTTCCTGGACGACAACCAGACCAAATCCCCGACGACAAACCGGGGGTTAGCAGAACGTCTACTATCAGCCTGAATCTTTTGTGCGCTCTGGGACGCCTCTAGGTTCTTCTGAACCTGGGCCCAGACTGTGCACAGTTCCCGATGAACATCCTCTACCTCAGGATTATTGGAACAACCAGGGGAAACGGAGGAGAACCTTGGGTTAAACCCGAAATTACAGAAAAACGGGGAGACCCCTGACGAGTTACTGCCCCGGTTATTCAGGGAAAATTCAGCAAGGGGAAGGAATGAGACCCAATTGAATTGACAGTCAGAGATGAAACACCTTAAATATTGTTCCAGGGATTGGTTAGTCCTTTCCGTTTGGCCATTAGTTTCGGGATGGAAGGCGGAGGAGAAGGACAGATCAATCTCCAACTTTTTACAAAAAGCTCTCCAAAATAAGGAAACAAATTGTACCCCTCTGTCAGAAACGATATTGACTGGGGCCCCATGGAGACGCAGGATGTGTTTCACAAACAGAGAAGCTAACGTCTTGGCGTTAGGTAGCTTCTTAAGGGGCACAAAGTGGCACATCTTGCTGAAGCGGTCTACTACCACCCACACCACCGACTTGCCCTGAGATGGGGGCAAATCGGTGATAAAATCCATGGAGATATGGGTCCAAGGTCTCTGGGGAATGGGCAAGGAACGTAGTAGGCCCGCAGGTCGGGACCTAGGGGTTTTGGACCTAGCGCAAACCTCACAAGCGGCGACGTAAGCCCTAACGTCTTTAGGCAACCCAGGCCACCAATAGTTTCTGGTAATGAGGTGTTTGGTGCCCAAGATGCCAGGATGACCAGATAGAGCGGAGTCATGGTTTTCCCTGAGTACCCTTAGCCGGTATTGCAGGGGAACAAACAGTTTGTCCCCAGGGACGTTCCCGGGAGCTGAACCCTGATCAGCCGCAATATCAGAAGCTAAATCAGAATCCGTGGCAGAAACAATTATACCAGGGGGTAAAATACAAGCAGGATCCTTCTCGGAAGGAGGATTGGCCATGAAACTACGTGACAGAGCATCAGCCTTAATATTCTTGGACCCAGCCCTATAGGTAACCAATAAATTAAATCTGGTAAAGAATAGTGCCCACCGAGCTTGTCTAGGATTAAGCCTCCGGGCCGATTCTAGGAAAACCAGATTCTTGTGATCCGTAAGGACCGTTACCTGGTGTCTGGCCCCCTCCAGGAAGTGCCGCCACTCTTCAAAAGCCCATTTAATGGCTAGAAGTTCGCGGTTGCCAATATCATAGTTACTCTCCGTGGGCGAAAACTTCCTAGAGAAGTAAGCACAGGGGCGGAGATGGGTGAGGGAGCTGGTACCCTGGGACAAGACGGCCCCCACTCCCACCTCGGATGCGTCAACCTCCACAATAAATGGCTCCTCTTGGTTGGGCTGAATCAGCACGGGGGCCGAGATAAAACACTTCTTGAGGGTCTCAAAGGCCTGGACGGCCTCAGGGGGCCAATGGAGGACATCGGCACCCTTGCGAGTAAGGTCCGTAAGAGGCTTAGCGACGACCGAGAAGTTGGCAATAAATCTCCTGTAATAGTTGGCGAACCCTAAAAAACACTGTAACGCCTTAAGGGAGGCAGGTTGGACCCATTCCGCCACAGCCTGAACCTTGGCAGGGTCCATGCGGAATTCATGAGGAGTGAGGATTTGCCCTAAAAATGGTATCTCCTGTACCCCAAAGACACATTTTTCAGTCTTAGCAAACAGATTATTCTCCCGAAGGACCTGGAGCACCTTCCTGACATGCTCCACGTGGGAGGACCAGTCCTTGGAAAACACCAGTATGTCATCAAGGTACACAACAAGAAAATTACCCAGGTAATCTCTCAGGATTTCATTAATAAAATTCTGGAAGACAGCAGGGGCATTACACAACCCAAAGGGCATGACCAGGTATTCGAAATGACCCTCGGGTGTGTTGAACGCAGTTTTCCACTCATCCCCCTCTTTGATGCGGATAAGGTTATATGCCCCACGTAGATCGAACTTAGAAAACCATTGGGCTCCCTGAACCTGATTAAAAAGATCCGGAATCAAAGGAAGTGGGTACTGGTTCCCTACGGTGACCTTATTCAGGTTACGATAATCAATGCACGGCCTAAGACCACCATCCTTCTTCCCCACGAAGAAGAAGCCAGCACCTACAGGAGAAGTCGAGGGGCGAATGAAACCCTTGGCCAGGCATTCTTGGATATACTCCCTCATAGCTTCACGTTCAGGACATGAAAGATTAAATATCCTACCCTTAGGAAGCTTGGCACCAGGCACCAAATCGATGGCGCAATCGTAATCTCTATGGGGGGCAACACCTCGGAGGCCTCCTTAGAAAACACATCGGCGAAGTCCTGAACAAACTCAGGAAGCGTGTTTACCTCCTCCCGGGGAGAAATAGAGTTAACAGAAAGACATGACATAAGACATTCATTACCCCATTTGGTAAGCTCCCCAGTATTCCAATCAAACGTGGGATTATGCAACTGCAACCAGGGAAGACCTAATACCAGATCAGACGATAATCCCTGCATCACCAGTACAGAGCACTGCTCCAAATGCATGGAGCCAACCAGGAGTTCAAAAACAGGAGTATGCTGAGTAAAATAACCATTAGCAAGGGGGGTTGAGTCGATACCTACTACAGGGATAGGATAAGGTAAATCAATAAAAGGCATCTTTAGAGACATAGCAAATTCCACAGACATGATATTAGCAGATGAGCCAGAATCCACGAAAGCACTGCCCGTGGCAGACCGGCCAGCAAACGAGACCTGAAAGGGAAGCAAAATTTTATTGCGTTTCACATTAACGGGAAATACCTGTGCGCCCAAGTGACCTCCCCGATGATCACTTAGGCGCGGAAGTTTTCCGCCTTTTTATTCTTGCGCCTGGGACAGGTGTTCAGTAGATGCTTGTCGTCCCCACAGTAGAAGCAGAGACCATTCATTCTGCGAAACTCCCTACGTTGTCGAGGGGACATGGAGGCCCCGAGTTGCATAGGTACCTCCGAGTCCTCCGTGGAGGGGCGAGGGGACGGGACCTCGGGGGGGATCGCACAAAAGTCAGAGGGGAGCACATTGAAACGTTCAAGCTGACGTTCCCTGAGACGTCGGTCAAGTCGTACTGCTAGGGCCATAACCTGGTCAAGGGAGTCAGAAGAGGGGTAGCTAACCAGCAGATCCTTCAGGGCGTCAGATAATCCTAACCTAAACTGGCACCTTAGCGCCGGATCGTTCCACCGAGAAGCTACGCACCACTTTCTAAAATCAGAACAGTATTCCTCAACCGGTCTCCTACCCTGACGTAAGGTCACCAGCTGACTCTCGGCTAAAGCAGTCCTGTCAGTCTCGTCGTAAATGAGTCCGAGGGCAGAGAAAAAATGATCAACAGAGGAAAGTTCAGGGGCGTCAGGAGCCAAGGAGAAGGCCCACTCTTGGGGCCCTTCCTGGAGTCGGGATATGATGATACCCACCCGCTGGTTCTCGGAACCTGAGGAGTGGGGTTTTAGGCGGAAATACAGTCTGCAACTCTCCCGGAAGGAGAGAAACGTCTTACGGTCCCCTGAGAACCGGTCAGGTAACATGAGGTCGGGTTCTAGAGGTGAGGTGAGGGGTACTACTAAGGCAGCATCACCCTGGTTGACCCTCTGGGCCAGGGCCTGGACCTGTAGGGAGAGGCCCTGCATCTGCTGGGTCAGGGTCTCAAGGGGGTCCATGATAGCGTCAGCGTAGGAGAATGGTAGACTAGGTATGGGCTTGTAATTATGTAATGGCAGGAAGGAGGTGAAGGGAAAGTGAGCCCTAATCTACCCACCGCCCTGTCCCTGCCTACTTGCAACGACCCGCCCTAGGCGACCGGGTACAACTGGGCGGCGGTCCCTACGCTGTCTAAGTGCACGGGAGAACAAACAGGGAACACGCAAGGGAAGGGGCAGTAGCCCACGGAACGCCGCGAGGAAACGGAGCGGTGAATGAATAGTCAGGACCAGGATGAAGTGGAGTATACCAACGTGAGCACGGAGAAGGAAGCAAGCCAGGGGCAAAGCGAAGCAGGTTAAGCGGAACTGCAGCAAGGCAGAAGCAGGCTGGAGCAAGCAGCAGTGGGGCCAGGAATCCAGAAGAATTACAAGCACTGAGGAAGAGAACACGGCAGGTAATAAAGGACAGGGGCGGAGCTAACTCCGACTGACCAGGCCGCGATAGGCTCTCCCACTCCTGAGCCTGCCACCCTGGTTGGTGGGAGACGGTGTCAGTCTAACAGGTCTGGCCTCAGGTGTGGATTGATTAATCCCAGGAGTATACCTAGACGTAGTACCTGGCAGATCCCTAACAGAGCTAGTTGAGAATCTGGAACATTACATTTGTGGGTTCGATTAAACTCTCAAAATGGCTAGAAAAAGAGAGCTTTCATGTGAAACTCAACAGTCTATTCTTGTTCTTAGAAATTAAGGCTATTCCATGCGAGAAACTGCCAAGAAACTGAAGATTTCCTACAATGGTGTGTACTACTCCCTTCAAAGGACAGCACACACAGGCTCTAACCACAGTAGAAAGAGAAGTGGCAGGCCCCGCTGCACAACTGAGCAACAAGACAAGTACATTATAGTCTCTAGTTTGAGAAATAGACGCCTCACAGGTCCTCAACGGGCAGCTTCATTAAATAGTACCCGCAAAACGCCAGTGTCAATGTCTACAGTGAAGAGGCGACTCCGGGATGCTGGCCTTCAGGGCAGAGTGGCAAAGAAAAGGCCATATCTGAGACTGGCTAATAAAAGGAAAACATTAATATGGGCAAAAGCACACAGACATTGCACAGAAGAAGATTGGAAAAAAGTGTTATGGACAGACGAATCGAAGTTTGAGGTGTTTGGATCATACAGAAGAACATTTGTGAGATGCAGAACAACTGAAAAGATGCTGTAAGAGTGTCTGACGCCATCTGTCAAGCATGGTGGAGGTAATGTGATGGTCTGGGGCTGCTTTGGTGCTGGTAAAGTGGGAGATTTGTACAAGGTAAAAGGGATTTTGAATAAGGAAGGCTATCACTCCATTTTGCAACGCCATGCCATACCCTGTGGACAGCACTTGATTGGAGCCAATTTCATCCTACAACAGGACAATGACCCAAAGCACACCTCCAAATTATGCAAGAACTATTTAGGGAAGAAGCAGGCAGCTGGTATTCTATCTGTAATGGAGTGGCCAACGCAGTCACCAGATCTCAACCCCATAGAGCTGTTGTGGGAGCAGCTTGACCGTATGGTACGCAAGAAGTGCCCATCAAGCCAATCCAACTTGTGGGAGGGCCTTCTGGAACTATGGGGTGAAATTTCTCCCGATTACCTCAGCAAATTAACAGCTAGAATGCCAAAGGTCTGCAATGCTGTAATTGCTGCAAATGGAGCATTCTTTGACTAAAGCAAAGTTTGAAGGAGAAAATTATTATTTCAAATAAAAATCATTATTTCTAACCTTGTCAATGTCTTGACTATATTTTCTAGTCATTTTGCAACTCATTTGATAAATACAAGTGTGAGTTTTCATGGAAAACACAAAATTGTCTGGGTGACCCCAAACTTTTGAACGGTAGTGTGTATATATATATATATATATATATATACTGCAAGGGGATGTTGTCTAACTGACTGCTGGGGGCTCTATAGGGGGGGGTTTGAGCGACTAACTGCTGAGGTCTCTATGGAAGGATATCCCCCCCCCACAGAGACGTCAGAGTCAGACACTCAAACCCTCCTATAGGGCCCTCAGCAGTCAGTCACACAATCTGACCTCCCCTTGGAATATAATCTCCTCCATACAGCCCTCAGTAGTTATTTTACTACAAGGGGATGGGTGTCTGACTACTTAAAGGGGTTTTCCCACCAGGGACATTTATGACATATCCACAGGATATGTCATAAATGTCAGATAGATGCGGGTCCCACCTCTGAGGCCCGCACCTATCTCTAGAACGGGACCCCTAAACCCCCGTTCTACCTCTTTCTGCTCTTGCTGCCACCCGACCTCTTCCTGACTTCATGATCAGGAGTTATGAAAGCAGCGGAGCACGCTGTGCTACACTTTTTCCGTAAATCCCATAGAACTGAATGGTAGTTACAGAAACAGCGTAGCTCGCATGCTACGCTGCTTCCGTTACTGCCATTCACTACTAAGAGTTACGGAAAGTCCATGGTCAGGAAGTGGCCGAGAGGCAGCAATAGCAGAAAGAGGTAGGACAGGGTTTAGGGGGCCCGGTTCTAGAGATAGGTGTGGATCCCAGCGATGGGACTCGAATCTATCTGACAGGATCCACAGGATATGTCATAAATTTCCCTCAGGGGAAAACTCCTTTAAAGTGTAAATAAACTTCTAAAAAACTTCTGACATGTCATAGTGGAATGTCAGACGTTTTGATCGGTTCGGGTCTCAGTGCTCGAACCCCCCACCGATTAAAAGTTCTGACATATCATTATGACATGTTAACACTTTAAAGAGAGGTGTTATAATTTTTATTATTATTATTATTATTATTATTATTATTATTATGTTTTTTATTTTATTTAATAAAACAGTGTATCAGTGTGTTTGGTGCAACTTTCTAAATACATTTTGTTAAAAATTATTTTTACTTTTTGAGATCAGCTGCTTTATATTCTGCGGTATCTAATGCTAAAACCTGTATCCGTCAGGTCAGTAGCACTGACGGATACAGTGTCAGCGGTTTGGGGGGGGGGGGCGGTTGAATTGCGTGTGAGGGGGAAGGAGGGGGCCCAAGTTGTGTCAACATCCCAGGGCCCATGGTACACTTAAACGCCACTGATCATATAACTCCATATTGGAACAAAGCCGGCGTAACTGACACCAAACTGCGCATGCCCAAAAGGATCCTGTCCTTTGAGCAGACGCAAACCATGCGATTCCTAGCAGCATTTCTATTATATGCTTTAATACTTTTACTCATTAACAATGTCAATGTTTATATCTTTGGAGATTTGAAAGTAATCTATTTAGGCTAATAAAGAAGAGGAGAATGAAAATGAGCATCTGTCCCTATATATTCTTCATTATGTTTCTGCTTATGTACAGGAAATTTAGAGGATACATCCAAATGGACTAACATTTTCTTTCAAATATTATCACATCCACTTTTAGGTTTTTGAAGGTTTTCATGACAGGTATCCTTCGCTCTGTGCTCTTCATATTGGCATATTTGCAACTCTTTCTGCAGAAGATAAGGTTAAAGAAAACTGTCACACGTTCTGCTCTGGTTATAAAGTGTTATCCTTTAAACTGATTGGAAAATAGATGAACTAGGACTTGCTCATTGACAATTTAATGATGTGATATATCTTGGGCTACATCTAAGACCAGGCACTTGGGAAGATTTATATAATTTTTAAACAATCCCTAAATAAACTCTCTGGCACAGACTGACACAAAGAGAAACATTTGTATAATTGCTTTAGTATGAATATACTATGTATTGGGTCATATTTATATTTTGTAGTAGACTGTGACCATTTACACCGTTCAACCATAGCATTATAACTACCTACCTTGTATTGTGTAATTCCCTTCGTTTTGTTAAAACTGCTCTGACTCAGTGAGCCATGGACCCCACAATGCCTCTGAAGGTGTCCTGTGGTTTCTTGCACCAAAACAATAGGAGCAGATCTTTTAAGTACTGTAAGTTACCGGGTGGGGCCTCCATGGATCAAATCAAACAAATTTTTTAGTACAACCCACAGATGCTCAATTGGCTTGAGATCCGGTGGATTTGGAGGTCAAATCAATACCTTAAACTCTTTGTCATATTTTGCAAACCATTCCTGAATAATTTTTGTAGTGTAGCAGGGCGTGTTATGCTGCTTAAAGGGGCAACTGTCAATTGGTAATACCATTGTCATGAAGATGTGTAGTTGGTCTGTAGCAATGTTCAGGTAGGTGGTACGTATCAAAGTAATATCCACATGGATCCACATGGATGCTATGACCCAAGATTTTCTAGCAGAACATTACATAGAGCTTCACATTGCATCTACCTCTACCCATGCATGCTTGTGCCATCTCTTTCCTAGGTAAACGATGCACATACAACCGGGCATCTACATCATGTACAAGAAAATGTGATACATCAGACCAGGCTACCTGTTTTCATTGCTCCATGGTCCAGTGCCTGTTGTAAGCGATTTTGGTGGTGAACATAATCCGCATGGGCACTCTGATTGGTCTGCAACTATGTAATACCAAATGCAGCAAATTGTGACGCACTGTGTGTTGTGACACCTTTCTATCATAGCCAGCACTAACCTTTTCAGCAATTTATGTTACACTAGCTCTTCTGTGGGATCGGACCAGACAGGCTAGCCTTCACTTCCCACATGCATCAATGAGACTTGGGTAACCTTAACCTTGTCACCGGTTTACTGGTTCCTTCCTTTAACCACTTTTGGTAGGTACTAACTTTTGCTTACAGGGAACACTCTACAAGACCTGACAATTTAAAGGTGCCCTTACCCAGTTGTATAGCCATCACAAATGGACCCTTGTCAAAGTCGCTCAGACGCCCTTTTTTCCTGTTTCCAACACACACATCAACTTCAAGAACTGTCTGTTCACTTACTGCCTTATATACCCCACCCGTTAAGAGATGCCATTGTAATGAGATAACCAATGTTAATCACTTCACCTGTCAGTGGAATTAATGCATTTATACTCCTCAGGTTTCTACAACCCGCTCTTATTAGAATTGGTGTAAAACTATGAACATAAGTCTATTGTGTTATTTAATGCTACCAGTAATAAACTAGTACACTTTTCATGCATTCTGCAGTGTGATTAAATGCATCTGCATAAAGCATCATGCACACAGTAGAGCCATGTGCACGGACGCGATATGGAGGCACACATACTACATAGGTTTTAAGGGAGAATAGCTTTGAAATATGGTGTTTTTTTTCTGGGGGATTCATATTTCTGTTGGATTTTATTATAGAAAATTCCAAAGCCAATTTTATGCCAAATTGTCAGGTGTTGCCTTTTAGTGACATATGCGTTCATTCATTAAGACACCTTTATTTCATTTATGTCAAAAACAATTTCACTAATCCAGTTAAAAAGTCTGGCCACGCACTACTGCAGTACAGTAGGTGCTGTTTCCGGATGAGTTCGTTGATTTCTGCCAGTAAATACTTAGAAGGTTATGGCATTGGCACATCCTCCTTATTCTAATAAGACAAGCATAATAGGAAAAGCATATTACAAATATATGTTATTCAATGTGTGATTCATGTTTAGTGCTTCATTTATATTGTAGTTACTTATACTTCTAAACCTGTAAAATTCTTAAGAGACTGAAGCCCAAGAATGGTGTATTCTAGTTATGGTAGCCAGGAGTGTAACCATTCAGTGTCAGGCCTTTGCCAGCCTCCCCCCACCCCCAGATCTTGCCCCCTTTTCCTGAAAAAAAAAGTCTTTACTCACCACTCCACCATATTCTCTTTCCTGCCCAGATCCTCTAAGGCTCACACATCAGACAGTCTGTTCTGTGGCACATGCAAAGTCCTGACGCTGGGCAGTGTCAGATAGTGTTGCACACACAACGTTCGGCGTCAGGCTGAATGTTGGGATCTTACATACAGTGCAGCACAGACCGCCTGAGGTCGCAGCTTAAGAGAATCTAGGGTGTGCCCTTTTTTTCCTCTGTGCCCGGTCCTGGTTGCACCTTCTGTGACCGCGATTGTTACACCACTGATGTGAGCCTATAAGTAACCAGTATGCCCAGTGAAAAAATACAAAACAATTTGCTAAAAAGAAACAGGATCCAACCTGAAAAAGTATATCTTACAGTTTAAATTAAAAGAAATAACAAGACTTACAGTATATGGACTAAAGTATTGGGACACCTACAGGAGCTTTTATGAGATCCCATTCTAAATCCATAGGCATTAATATGGAGTTGGGCACTCCTTTGCAGCTCAAACAGTTTCCACTCTATTTTGGAGTGTGTCTGTGGGAATTTTTGCCCATTCATTCAGAAGAGCATTTGTGAAGTCAGACACTGATGTTGGACGAGAGGGCCTAGCTCGCAGTCTCTGTTCGAGTTCATCCCAAAGGTGTTCGATAGGGTTGAGGTCGTGGCTTTGACAGTCTTTCACACAGTCAAACTGGAACAGAAAAAGGCCTCCCCCAAACTGTTCCCACAAAGCTAGGACCATACAAAATGTTTTGGTATGCTGAAGCATTAAGATTTCCCTTAACTGAAACTAAGGGGCCTAGGCCAACCCCTGAAAAACAACCCCATGGCAATATCCCTCTTCCACCAAAATTTCCAGTTGGCACACTGCAGTCAGGCTGATATTATTCTCCTGACATTTGCCAAACCTAGACTCGTCCATCAGACTGACAGATAGAGAAGTGTGATTCACCACAGAACATGTTTCCACTGCTCCAGAGTTCAGTGGTGGCAGCTTTACACCAATCCATCTGATGCTTGGCATTGTGCTTGGTGATGTAAGGCTTGCATGCCTGCTGCTCGGCCATGGAAGCCCATGCCATGAAGCTTCCGGCGCACAGTTTTCATGCAGATGTTAATGCCAGGAGAGGTTTGGAACTTTGCAACTACTGAATAAAGAGAGTGTTGGCGACTTTTATACATTATGTGCCTCAGCACGCGGCGACCACGCTTAGTAACTTTATCTGTCACTACTTGGATGAGTTGCTGTAGTTCCTAAATGCTTCCGCTTTGCAATAATACCACACACAGTTAATCGTGGAATATCTAGGAGGGAAGAAATGTCATGAACTGACTTCTTGCAATTGTGGCATCCTATTACAGTACCACACTGGAATTCAGTGAGCTCTTTACAATGACCCATTCCTTTTCAAATCTTTCTAAAAGCTGACTGCATGGCTAAGTGTTTGACAGACAGATATTCACTTTTTACCAAAATGTTTATACTTGAATACTACAATACAATGCCTTAGGCCTCATTCACATGACAGGGTCCGAGTGTCGGCCGGGAAAATCGGCGGTTTTTGGCCGATTTTCCCGGCCGGTTTGCCTCCGTTACGATTCCGTTCCGGGAAGTGTTGCCGTTTTTACCGGCCGATTTGGACCCGATTTGCATCCGTTTTTTTCCCTGTCCGTTTTAAAATCGGATGAATTTCATTTAAATTTGTTGCCACACACAGCTCTCTGTAGATAATGCCACACAGCCCCCTGTAGGTAATGACACCCAGACCCCTGTAGGTAATGCCACCCAGCCCCCTGCAGGTAATGCCACCCTGCCTTATAGGTAATGCCACCCTGCCCCCTATAGGTAATGCCACTCTGCCCCCTATAGGTAATGCCACCCTTCCCCCTGTAGGTAATGCCACCCTGCCCCTTGTAGGTAATGGCACCCTGCCCCTTGTAGATAATGCCACTCTGCCCCTTGTAGGTAATGCCACCCTGCCCCTTGTAGGTAATGCCACCCAGCTCCCTGTTGGTAATGCCACCCTGCCCCTTGTAGGTAATGCCACCCTGCCCCTTGTAGGTAATGCCACCCTGCCCCTTGTAGGTAATGCCACCCTGCCCCTTCCCTGCCCCCTGCAGGTAATGCCACCCTGCCCCCTATAGGTAATGCCACCCTGCCCCCTATAGGTAATGCCACCCTTCTCCCTGTAGGTAATGCCACCCTGCCCCTTGTAGGTAATGCCACCCTGCCCCTTGTAGGTAATGCCACCCTGCCCCTTGTAGGTAATGCCACCCTGCCCCTGTGCATTTTAAAATCGGATGAATTTCATTTAAATTTGTTGCCACACACAGCTCTCTGTAGATAATGCCACACAGCCCCCTGTAGGTAATGCCACCCAGACCCCTGTAGGTAATGCCACCCAGCCCCCTGCAGGTAATGCCACCCTGCCCCCCTATAGGTAATGCCACCCTGTCCCCTATAGGTAATGCCACCCTGCCCCCTATGGGTAATGCCACCCTGACCCTATAGGTAATGCCACCCTTCCCCCTGTAGGTAATGCCACCATGCCCCTTGTAGGTAATGCCTCCCTGCCCCTTGTATGTAATGCCACCCTGCCCCTTGTAGGTAATGCCACCCTGCCCCTTGTAGGTAATGCCACCCAGCTCCCTGTTGGTAATGCCACTCTGCCTCTTGTAGGTAATGCCACCCTGCCCCTTGTAGGTAATGCCACCCTGCCCCTTATAGGTAATGCCACCCTGCCCCTTGTAGGTAATGCCACCCAGCCCCCTGTAGGTGATGCCACCCAGCCCCCTGTAGGTGATGCCAGCCAGCCCCCTGTAGGTGATGCCACCAAGTTCCCTGTAGCGGTTGCCACCAAGTCCGCTGTAGGTGATGCCACACAGCCCCCTGTAGGTTGCACCCACCCCCCCCCCCACATTCCAGGAGAAGTCACTGACTTCAATGTCCATATATGGACAGTGTAGTCACTGACTTCTGCTGGAGAGGAATTCCCTGCCACAGGTCGGGAATTCCGCTTCAGAAGTGAGTGACGTCACTGTGTCCATATATGGACAGTGTAGTCACTCACTTCTCCTGTAGCGGAATCCCCTGCCATAGCGTCGGTGATTCCGCTGCAGAAGTGAGTGACATCGCTGTGTCCATATATGGACAGTGTAGTTACTCACTTCTCCTGTAGCGGAATCCCCGGCCATAGCGTCGGGGATTCCGCTGCAGAAGTGAGTGACATCGCTGTGTCCATATATGGACAGTGTAGTCACTCACTTCTCCTGTAGCAGAATCTCCGGCCACAGAGTTGGGGATTCCGCTGCAGAAGTGAGTGACTTCGCTGTGTCCATATATGGACAGTGTAGTCACGCACTTCTCCTGTAGTGGAATCCCCAATCCCCGGCCAGGGATTGGGGATTCCGACTCCTACAGGGAGCAAAAAAAGACCCTCCTCCTCCTCCTCACATGCACTCTGCGCTGTGAGCAGGAGGAGAGAGTGCGCGAGCGACGGTAGACCCGGCCATCATTCGGGACACATTCCGGTGATGGCCGTGTATTACCCGGCCCCATAGACTTCTATGGGAGCCGGGCGGCCGGGTACCCGGCCGAAAATAGGGCATGTCCCATTTTTTGACGGCCGGTTTTCCCGGCCCATCAAAAAATCGGTCATGTGAATAGCCACATTAGGGGTCTATTGTTCCTAATGCAGCCGGGTGACGGCCGATTTATGAACGGCCGGCACCCGGCCGGGAAACCCTGTCGTGTGAATTCCGCCTAAATAATAACTCTAATATATAATGTCCGCATAACTACTTTATATGGCCCACACAATACTGCTATTCAGTGCCAAAATAAAAGTACCATTCAATGTCCAAATAATACTGCCATACACAGTGTTTACTAAAACTGGCTATACATGTCTGAAAGATAACTACAATGATCAGAACGATTTTTGATGAGAAAAAAGTCCTTAGGCGGTCATAAATTTTCATTGATTGGAACGAATTGTTTTAGTTACATGGACATTGCAATAATTATTAACAATCATCTTTTTTGGTCATATAATTAAAAAGTCACTATCATTTCAGTTTTGTTTTTTTAATAATCAAACTCTGTTAGATCTATATCTTCCTTATATAGTATATTAACCATTTTCGACTCAGCAACCAGTATATTTACCTCTCTATCCCCCATTGCTATGCTACATTTCTCCAGTATACAAACCCTGTATAGACCGTTGCCATGTAAAATCTGTATGCCTCACTCCTGTACTGTGTATATGGATTTCTTCTTGTCCTGCACAGCATGTGCGCTCCTTTTGTCCTCCTGAAGAACTCTCTGCTAGTAAGGACAGTAAAGACTATGTTGTTTGCAATGAATTGTGTGAACTAAGGGCAGTGGCGTCAGTACACATTGTACTGGCAAAAGCTGCAGTGTGATCCCGTCCCATCAGCCAAGAAGCAGCACTGGTTATGAACAATCCAGCGGTAAATGGTAAAACAACCGATGAGGATATATTGCAGTAGCATTTTATCACAAATACAGGTTTTGTTTCTTTTTGAAATGAGAGGTAAACTTTAACATCTCACATTATTTATAAAGGCACTAAAATGGAATAAGACAATAAGCTGTATAATGCATAATTTACACAATACCTATGAACATTACTTGCAGTGCGTAATATAGACCCTTCTCTTATTTATATTATGCTCCGTGTACTACATTGTATTACTAAGCAGTAAGAATTTAAATATTTCTGTTATGTATTAAAATAATAAACCGTAAGATGTATCATACGATTCCTGCATGATTAGAAACAATGCAAATAATACATTATAAAGAGACCTTATTGTTCTATATTTCAAAACATAATAAAAATTGTTTTAAATTAAAAGCGACCTACTCGTTTACCAATATGTGGCATTCAGTGAAAGAAATGCCTAAAGCTGTGTAAAGAGTATGTGATTAAAGCATATTTGGTTCATTTATGTAGTGGAAAATGTGACCTTTGAGAATATTTCTGGTGATAATAAGGAAAGTTTCACAATATTATCTGAAGTAATTAGCAGATTCTGTTTGTGTTTACATGCATAGCAGTTGTAAAATATGGTGACCTGCTGAGTTTTTTAAAACAGCTATAATGATGGCTCATAGTGAGATACAGACTTGCCAAGCTTCTGCTGGGAATACTTCAGAGAAGAAGCATGCAGCATTCCCTTGGGGTTTTAAGAACCTCTTTGATTTAATCAGTTTGCTTTTTATCACTTTCAAGGAGAAATTCAGTGTCTTACCTCTTGTGAGATTGGAAATGTTTTCAGCTGTGGCTACAAGAAAAGAAAATCTTAAAACTTTTAGCAACTTTTGATAATTTGACATATTTATTCAAATGTTGCTTTTAAGTTTGAGTTTATATGTCTCTTCTTATCAATGCTTTAGATTGCAAACCAGATTCAGTGCTAGGCTTTGTTTCACCCTGGGCAAAGATTCTGTTTTCTGCCCTAGCCCTGTATCTAAATACCCTGACTAAGCCAGATTGGCCTGTTGGCATCCCCTCCAGCTCCCAGCACTTGGGGCCCATGCCACTCCCGCCAGCTGCCCCCAAGCTA
Organism: Rhinoderma darwinii; assembly: GCF_050947455.1. Classification (NCBI taxonomy): domain Eukaryota; kingdom Metazoa; phylum Chordata; class Amphibia; order Anura; family Rhinodermatidae; genus Rhinoderma; species Rhinoderma darwinii. Next base: position 217,907,961 of record NC_134690.1, on the reverse strand, counting down.
TGCCTTAGTTGCAAACTATAGTTGGTGCTACTGTAGTTATCAATTTTCAACACTAGCTATTAGCAAATAATGTAAGTAATATATCACTTTTTGCAATGCATGTAACAATTGCGTGCCAGGTTAACAACTTCTGTGTTTAAGAAAAAATGGTATGGATTCCTGTATGGGATTTGATTTAATAAGGAGGCATATGAATTTTTTTTCCCATGCAATCCATGAGACAAAAAATTGTGTCATGGTCCATCGCATGCCAAATTGCAGAAGTAACAGTTCCATATGAAGAGATTATACTATGGCACGTAGCTCTATGGCCTACGTTGTATGTAATAACTCTATGTGCTACCCTGCAGGCTCTGTGCACACAGAACATAGACAGATGTAGAAATACAGTTTTTCAAATTGCCTTTTTTTTTTTTTTTTTTAAACTCACTGGTTTACATTTACGTGCAGCCATATGGCAAACCACTGTTCACATCTGCCTTGGAGGCTCCGTCAGGGGCCACCGTCCCAGATCTGGCGGAGCTTGAGGGAAACAATAGAGCAACACCCCAACGGAAAGGCAACAGAACCTTTTAAAGTCAAAGGGTTCTGTCAGGTGCTGGTGGTGTCTGTGGTGCAATGGAACAATTACGTTCGGTATTCCCTTGTTTTGATCCTCTGACAGAGGAGAACAACGGAATGACCTGATGCAAGTGAGAACCCAGTCTAATACATTGTGATTTAGCTGTGATATTTTATCCAGCCAGAAATATTCTCAGTTAAAGAGGCTCTGTCACCATATTATAAGTGCCCTATCTCCTACATAAGGAGATCGGCGCTATAATGTAGGTGACAGCAGTGTTTTTTATTTTAAAAAACGATCTGTTTTCACCACTTTATTAGCGATTTTAGATTTATGCTAATGAGTTGCTTAATGACCAAGTATATTTTTGGAGTGTCACATGAAATAATATATATTACAAGACTTAGGGCACGTTCAGACATGGCGGAATTTTTCCGCAGCAAATGTTGGTGCAGATTTGGGGCAATTACGCAATGAATCTGCACCAACATTTGCATATTTGACAGGCAATTCAGACGTTGAAGATAACACAGCGGACTTGCCACAGATTTCAGTTTTTGTAGTCTGAAATACGCAGTAAAATTCCGCTTCTTCACCGCAACAGACAGTGCATGCTGCGGACAGAAAATTCTGCACCGCAGCCTATGGTCCGCAGTGGAGTTTTCCGCAACATCTGCACTAACTTTCCTAAAATTATATAGAAACACATGTAAAGAATTCCACTGCGGACTGTCGGCAGCGGAATTCCGCAGCAATTCCGCCACGTCTGAATGTGCCCTTAGTAATCTAATTTACAATATATTCTTGTGCTAGTAAAATACTACATTTACTCAAAATTTGCGTTACTCTGATGAATTACACAGAACTGATAAGTTACTTTTAACAAATGTCCTGACAGGCTCAAGGTTCAAATGCCTCACAATAAATCACCTTGTTTACTCTATCATACGCAACATGAATTTATGACTCAAGCTAAGCATCTAGTCAAGCTGAATATTCTGGTGACAAGCAAAATTGTTGTGCGCCTCATTGACTTGTTTGTTGCATTGGAGTAAATGTTACAGCCGTAAACCTGCACTGAAAATATAGTACTTGTTAATACACAACAATTGTAATAACCATAATAAAACATTTTACTCTTCTTAAAATTTTATAGTAATAATCTAGATTTTAATCTCTATAAAAATTTATGTGGGGCCATACCATAGACACAAAATGTACCATATCGAATGCAGATAAATGGTGCAAACATTATCTATACAATGTCCACGTTCAAAAACTGCATAGCTGCAGTGAGCCATCATCTTTTAAAAAATGTATTGCAACTCTATTTCTGAGAGAAACTATTAGTTATGTAAAAAAGAAATGTTACGATCCGCACGATATCCTACTTGTTATGTATGGCAGGAACACAAATTTAAGACTATAGTAATTATTTAGATTTCCCATTATCTATATTTTCTTTAAAAATCTGTTCAATAAAAATTTATGAATACTAAGAAAAGTGTTGAGTACAATCAGATTTTGCCTGTAACTTTCAAGTTTTGCAGAATATTAGCAAATAAAAGAAAATATGTGACTGATGTATTTGAAAAACGTGCATTCTACATTATGCATTGTACATATCCTCCAATGTCCTCAAATTTTTTGCCTAAATTGTATAGTTTCTCCTCTCGTCCATTCCCAAGAAAATCTATACTTACCTACAGCTAAAGTTCTCAGATCCTAGATGTAAGTGTTCCACCTTCCAGGTTCCCAGTGTTGCATACAGCTTTCACAAACTTATTTGGAGAAGTTAAAAAGTCGAACTGCACTGCTTCAGTTTTACCAAATTAAGACAAACATTTTGATGCATTTTTAAAATGTTGCCTCCCATCAGGGTCAAATAATGGCTATGACCCAAAAAAATAAATAAAAAAAGAACCAAACTGTGCTGTCTGAACCTGGCTGAAAAAAGCTAGGCTCTGTTCACACTGCGCTTTGGCTCTACGTTCAGCTTATACGCCAGGAAGTGCTCTTAAAATATATGGTGATATGCCATATACCATTATCCAAAAGTATACCAAAAGAGTGTGCTTAACCCCTTGCAGTAACAGCCATTTTTAGTTTTTTGTTTTCGTACTCCCCCTCAGCCTTCCAAGAGCCATAACTTTTTTAATTATACGTCAATGGAGTGGTGTGAAGGCTTATTTTGTAGCAGGAGGAGTTGTAGTTTCTATTGCCACTATTTAACCCCTTCCCGACATCCACCATATATATACGGCGCTGTCGGGAAGCGGTTCCCATAAACCGCAGTACATTATGTCGCAGTGATGGTGCGGGCTCAGGAGCGCAGCCCGCACCATCCCTGCCGGGTGTCAGCTGTAAGGGTCAGGACCAGAGCTAGTCTCTGATCCAGCCGAATAACCCCTCAGATGCTGCGCTCAATAGAGAGCGCAGCATCTGAGGGGTCTTTACCTGACCTGCACACCAGCGACGCAATCGCTGGGGTGCCGATGGTTGGTATGGCAACCGGAGGCCTAATACTGGTCTCCGTGTCTGCCTTGTGTGGAATCCTATAAGGACCCGCTCAAAGACTTGTTGTCAGTGAATAACTGACAGCTCTAATACACTGCACTACATATGTAGTGCAGTGTATTAGAATAGCAATCAGGGCTTCATACCTTTAACTCACCTAGTGGGACAAAAAACTGCTAAGAAACCCAAAAAGTTTCATGTTAAAAAAAAAGCCAAATTGCCTTTTTTCCCATAATAAGTTCTTTATTAATGGAAAAAACGTCAAAAAATATTGGTATTGCGATGTCCGTAACAACCCAAACTATAAAACTATTATGTAATTTAAACCGCACGGTAAATGGCGTAAAAATAATATGAAAAACAACGCCAGAATTGCTGTTTTTAGGTCTCCTCCCCAAAAATTGAATAAAAGTGATCAAAAAGTCACATTTACCCCAAAATAGTACGAATAAAAACGACAGTACATCCCGCAAAATAAAAAAAAGTTATTGGTCTTAGAATATGGCAAAATAGAAAACAAATTATTTTCTTTTAAAAAGTGATTTTATTGTAAAATGCTGCAATACATGGAAAAAAAACGATATCAATTTGGTATTACCGTTATATTATAGACCCGCGGAATAAGGTTAACATGTAATTTAGGGTGCAGGGTGAATGCCGAAAACAAAACCCAATAAAAAAACAATTTCAGAATTGCTTGTTTTTGGCTTCCTCTTCCAAAAAATTTAATGAATAGTGATCAAAAATTCATATGTCTCAAAATGGTACCAATAAATCTACAGCTTGTCTCGTAAATAGCAAGCCCACACACAGCTCCATCAACTGAAAAATAAAAAAGTTATAGCACTAGTAATGCGGTGATGAAAAAACATCCCGTTGTGCAGGCCGGAGGGGAACATTCCTTCAGTTTCAGGGCCATAGTATTTAGGAAAACCTAAGGGAAAAAAAGAGTACACAGCGCCACATGGTGCAAGATAAACCTGATGGATAAGGTAGAACAATTGTAAAGGAAAGGTGATAGCGCTCACCTTTACAGGTTGTACAAGTCAGGTACAACACTGATGTAAAGATTTTAACAAACAGCTGCTGCTCCCCAATCCTAATCCTTGAGGAAATGAAAAAATTGTACGTTTTATTGGAAAAAAAAAATAATTTTCATTTTCACAGCCCAGTACTAATAAAATCTATGAAACACCTTTGGGGTCAAAATGCTCACTACATAGCTAGATTAATGCCTTGTGGGGTGTAGTTTCCAAAATTGGGTTTCCTTTGTTTTGGTACCACAAGACCTCTTCAAACCTGACATGGTGCCTAAAATATAATCCAATAAAAAGAAGGCTTCAAAATCCACTAGTTGCTGCTTTGCTTCTGAAGGCATGTGCTTCAGTCCATTTCCACCCTAGGGCCACATCTGGGATATTTATAAAAACTGTAGAATCTGGGTAATACATTTTTAGTTGTATTTTTCTGGTAAAACCTTCTAAAAAATTGATAAAAAATTAATTTCTGCAAAAAAAAAATGAAATTTGTAAATTTCACCTCCGCGTTTCTTTAATGCCTGTAAAATGGCTAAAGGGCTAAGAAACTTTCTAAATGCTGTTTTGAATACTTTTTTAATGTTTTTGAGGGGTGCAGTTTTTAAAATGGTGGGATTTATGGGGGTTTGTAAAGTATGGGCCCCTCAAAGCCACTTCAGAACTGAAATGGTCTCTGAAAAAATAGCATTTTTTAATTTTCTTGAAAACGTGAGAAATTTCTGCTAAAGTTATAAGCCATGTAACGTCCTAGAAAAATAAAATTATGTTCAAAAAATGATGCCAATATTAAGTAAACAAATGTGTTTTACACAATTAAATACTAATTAATGTATAGACTAAATTTTACCATTAACATAAAGTCCAATGTGTTACGAGAAAACATTCTCAGAATCACTTGGATAGGTAAAAGCATTCTAAAGTTATTACATCTTAAAGTTACACCTGTGAGATTTGAAAAATTAGACACTGTCAGGAAGGCCAAAACAGGTGGCAGCGGGAAGGAGTTAAAGGAGTTAAAGTACTATATAATATACTGGCAAACTTTGTGTGAGTGAAGTTGGAAAAAACAGCGATTTCTTTTTGGGTTTAGTTTTTATGTCTTTCACCGTGCAGTAAAAAGGCAACTTAACTTTATTCTGCTGGTCATTATAATTATGGCAATACCAAATTTATATACTTTTATTTAATGTTTTACTACTTTTATTAAGAAAAAATTATTTGTTAAGAAAAAAATTTGTTTCGTGTCGCCACATTCTGAAAGCCATAAATGGATTTTTTCGTCGAATAAGCGGTGTGAGGGCTTATTTTTTTTGCAGGACGAGCTGTAGTTTTAAGGGTTCCATTTTTTGGTACATACGACTTTTTGATCACTTTTGTATTCCATTTTTTTTTAGCACTAAGGTAACCAAAAAACAGCAACTCTGGTGGTTTAATTTTTTTTTATGGCATTCACCGCTGGCTTTATTTTAACGCCGTCATTTTTTATTTTTTACACTATTTTAGCGGAATATGGGAAAAGGAGTGTATTTTGAACTTTTAATATTTTTTTATTTTTCCTACACTACGGAAAACGTTAACTATTTTTTACACTTTTTATTAGTCCCCCTAGGGAACTTGAACCAGCGATCGTTACAATACACTGCAATACTGATGTATTACAATGTATTATAATTTCTACAGGCTCCTGCTAAGCCCTGCCAGAGGCAACGATTCACAGGAGAAGAAAGAAGGCAGACCTGGAGCCTTTATTAGGCCCCCGGGCTGCCATGACAATCATCAGCACCTCGTGATCGCGTCACGGTGGGGCCGATGGGCTGTCGGAGTGGGCTGCCCCCTTTTTCTAACGCACGCTATTGACCGGGGCATCTAAGTGGTTAAACTGCCATCTGTTGTGTATGTTATGTCTTTTCCGGATCTGCTAATCGCCCAATTCTTGTATTTTGTCCTACTTCGGCCACCGTAATTTATTCACTGCTCGCATGTAACCATGGCAATGGTGACGCCGCCGACTGTCAAAATCACGGCGAGCATTTCTAGAGCATCCTAAGACGTGGGACCAGGTGTGTTTTGTTTATATTTCTTTTTCCATCTGTCCTGGCTTCCCTCTAAAGTACTTTTACTACCTCCTTATCATGACTGCTCCGCTGCTGAGTATCATGCCGATGCACGCTACTGACATCCACTCCGCAGACAACCTTTTAACTAAAAATCTTTTTACCATTTAATCATTTATTGTTTCTCCCTTTTATTAAAACAGGTTTAATTATGTGTTTAATAAGATTTTATTAACTTTTATGATACGTCTATTGCACTGCTGTTTCTGTATTACCAGTTTATTTACCACTGTGACGTCATGGGTGAGCTTTGACCTCAGTTTTTTATTCACATATATGTACTTTTCTTCATATATGTGTAATAATTTTAGTTTTTTTTAACGTATCTCATCATTTGCAGTAACTTTAATGGTTTACTGTACTGGACCTAGCTGCAGCTGTTCAAACTTTTTACCAGTATTGTGCCTGTCAATTGCACAAATTTACAAGGTGAGCATCTGCCTTCTGCTGCCTTGTTCATTACATTGTGTTATCAGCATTTACTTTGCACTATGTGGCGCCGCGCTTTTTTCTTTCTCTACTACAGCTGTGAAGTGGTTAAACGGCCAGGATCAACCCCCACACCAAAACTTACGAGCACGTCCTGGTGTATCAAGGGGTTAATACATATGTTTGGCCAGTATATATTGGTATACCTTTTTTTTAAAACTGTATTACAAAGTGTAGTCGCCTAAGTTCATTTATATATGCAACTGGATTACATGATATATGTTTCCTATGGGAGTCAATGTGAGATTTATTCAACTGTATAGACATATACTGTAGTTATATTCCTCTAGCACATACGTTTTGTAGCAAATTTCAAAAGTTTACACCAAATGCATGCCTCAGGCGCAGTGTGTATAGAGCCTTAGGCCTTAGTAGGCATAGCAGAGCCACGTGGAGTATCTGAAGCTCTGCATTTCAGCCATAAGCATTTTGTGTGTCGACGTATAGTTCTTTGCGCGGTGCAGTATTGCAGGGTTATTCTCCCCTAAAAACAATTCCCCGTATTTTTTGTTATATGGAATCAGGCTGGAAAAAAAAATCTCTATTCCTCTGAATGAAATCAAAGGCATATAGAGGTACAGTAGGGACCAAAAGAAGTCCATGGGTGCCATATTATGCCTCCATATAATTCTAACCTTAACCCACACTTACATGAATCATGAATGTTTAATTCCTGAAAGCTATCACTTATAAGCCAAGTAAAAGAAAATTACACATGATATGGATAATAACCAGTCAAAATTTAGGGCAATGGGCACTAGAGGTAGCAGTTCCCAAAATTGCAGCATGGTCACTGTGGTAAAGCAACCTCATTGATTTATGCTGCAATATTGGGATGGACACACTCTCCTCTAGTGTCCTCACACAATCCCCCCTCCCTTCTTCTGGCTAGTGCCAGGAGAAGGACGGGTTTGAATCTTCAAACCTCCTACACTGTGTGCCGCCATTTTCTGAGCGACTGCACAGTGTAGGAGGATTAGATACAGGGCTTTGCAGACAGTATCACACGAACATAATACACACATCACATACACGAACATAAATTACCTGCCACCGTCGCCTCCTCTGGTCTACGCTCCTATTCCTTGCGCCTGAACATATGGCCGTAAGCCACGGCCGGAAGTAATCATCCTTACTGATATGTAGGATATATTGCTCTACATTGCAGTAGAGAGTACCTAAACAAAAACATCTGATGTACCTATGCAAGATACCAATAAGTTGTCCCTCGTTTATTACGTCTTCATTACTTCATCTGTATACATGAATACTGTCAGTAGGAGATGTATATTTCTATTACAATACACTAATGAACAGCAAGCAGAAAGAGTTGAGGCAGCAAACTGAGGCAGTAAGTAAAAAAAGTAAGTTTCTTTATCTCAACTCCTTCTGCTTGCTATATATATATATATATATATATATATATATATATATATATACATATATATCTGTATATATGCAGCATGTGTATATATATATATATGTATTGAACATATGCACACACAAACAAAAATATATTTTTTACGGCACGACCACATATAACATAAAATACATTGATTAATACAGACATCACTCTTTTTATCTCACACAAATATTTACTTATATATAATCTTTTTCTAATATTTTGTTATAACGTTTTTTCACTAGAATGCACCATGTGGAGAGAGGCGTTTCGCCACATCGACATGTTTTTTATTTTTTTTCACATTTAATTTCACATTTATTATTGTTTGCAATTTATAACAAATATTATGATCTTCTTTTTTGTTATAATAATACACATTTTTTCACATTTATTGTTTCTATTTCACTTGATATTATTTATGCACTATGAAACACTTTTTTATAGGTTGATATGTGCATGTATTTCAACAAATTTGTCTTTATATTTGAACGACATTGGAAAATTTGTACAATGGGATAATTGTTATTTCATTATATATATCCAATTACACATGTTATGATCATCATTGTGTTGTCTTCAAATGTATCACGCATTCTTAGATTTTATGCAAACTTAAATCTAGGTACTGTACGAAATTGACAACCAGTAATGTTATAAGAACGAACAAATTTATGGGATGTTATGGTGATATGACTTACTTGTACATTTCTGTAGTAGTAAATACGGAATACTTCTCCTACTGCATGTAGATGGAGATGCTTTGAGCACTATTTACTAAAATACTCACTTGTTATAACATAGACATGTAGAGAGATTTCGAAATAAATAGAAGTACGCACCTGTGTCAAGTGCGCATGCGCTGGCGTCCATGGCGATTCACTATGAGCCGGTATCTGTAATACACACGTGATGGTGATGCGTTGCGATGAGGCAATCACGCACGCACTCCACATGTCATATGATGCCCATATCATGTGATGAGCCGCCATGGACAATTGCGGTCATGACGCCGAGGAATGACAGAGATGTTTCAGGTAATAACATTCTGCAGATGAGCAGAACATCTTTTAATTGGTTAGCATAGGGGATAAATAGGAAGTAGAAGCTAGCAAGTGCCACCCCCACACGAAGGCGGAAGCGGAAACGCGCGTCAGGGCAGGTCGCCATCTTTGAGACACAGCAACATGGGTCAGTAGTCCACCATTTATTCCAGGTTGTTCATTGTTTGCACTTAGCACTTTATAATATGGAGTATAATGGAATAGTGGTAGGGGGTTTCTATTGGTTTTCCTGTGGAGGCTGGTAACAGTGTAGTTCTCATATCTCAACAACTAGACATACAAACGACTAAATATTCACCTTGCACTATGCACTTTTTCATGATATTGTATACCAACGTATAGGTGGTCATATGATAGTTATGTGAACCCTCTCACGATAATTGGCTCATCTTTTGGCGGTCCTTTTTCTGTCATCTATGGTGATTCTTTTTTAAACAGCTCATGTACTGATTTTTTAGAATTTGTGAAATAGAAATTACGTTTTATCTTTTGACTTATAGACTCCATGTTCTCTTTTTTGGTGCAATATATATAAGGAGCACAGTCGTGTTATATGGGGAAATAAGAAATAACTATGTAAAATGACACATGTATATAGCCTGTGGATAGGTTCTATTATCTTACTGTCCGGCTGCGGCTTCCAGTCCACATGAAAATGGCGGCGGATTTCGGTATGCGAGCGAGCTGTCTTTTGTTTTGTATGGGAGCGGCGCATGCGCCATTCCCACACAGACGGCGTACGCTTCTGAGAATGGAATGGCTCCCGTTCGCATTCTCTATGGGGTTGTATGTGCCGTATTCCATCTCTGTATGTGTCGTTAATCGACACATACAGAGATGAAAAAAATGGCAGCCCCCATAGAGAAGTAAAAGTATGAACACAGTAAAACTTAGAACGTGACAACACTAATAAATAAAATTTTTGTTTATATTTTATTAAAAGCAATATAATAAAAAAAAAAATCATGACACCTTCCCTTTAATACAGTGATGGATCATTGATACATTAGCTCTCATCTAGGTGTATCTCAATATATAATTAAGTATAAGTCAATTTAGAATTTATGTTGCTTTTTACTTGTAATTTCCTTGACTATTAGAATGTCAAACTAAATATTGAAATAATTACAATGAGCTATTACTTATAATTTTTGCAGTTATGATTATTTTTTCTATTTGGAATTTTGTTGAACCACAATTTTTATGTCATACACTATTTACTTTTTAATAAAATATAAATGATTATTTATGCCTAATAATTAAATTAACAGATATTTAAAAAAAAAACAATTTTAAGCTTCTGAATATAAATAAAAAGAAATCTTGGCAACATATCATAGTTGAAAGATGTAAGGGTATTAAATGTGATTGATGTTTGTTGGTACAGAAAATGAAAGATCCTGTACCTGGAGATGATGTACTCAGTGACTCATGATGGTTTATGGGGATGTTTAAAGCTTTAACAGCACTACTTGTTTTTCTGTAAGAGTTGATTTTATTGCTGGAATCAAAGGCCAATGACATTTTGATTCCATAAAGCATACACAAAAGACTTAACTCAACAGTGTGAAATCATGAGCCTTATTATTTTATAGTGATATTATTTATAGTTTTTAAATTAAAACTAATAATGGTATCACTCTTACTTGTTTTACCATTTGTCATTTAAATATCATAGGTGATATGAAATTATTTACCTTAGAATATATACAAGTATAGGAATTGTGTATATTGATTCTTATTTCTGTTCTGGATTTTTCATTTTTCAAGTTACATTGAATAACTATTATTATTTTACTAAAGTTCCAGGTTTCTACCAGATTGACTTACAATAAATTGAAAAAATGATGTTTTATCAAATGTTTTCATTATCTAGAACTTGCAGCTCTAGAGTGGATGATCTAGGTAATGAGAGAATATTATACATTTTCATAACAAATTATTTCCTTAACTAATATTCACATTTGTATTTTCAGTGCCTATTGCACATATACAGTAGGCACATTGAATACATTAAAAGTGACCAGGATCTGCAGAAAAAATACTGCCCTGCTTCTCTATTGCCCCTCCCATTAGTAAAGGCAGGAGGGATTTTCTTTTTTCTGGAAAATGTACATATCGCCTCTTTTACACGCCAGTATTTTGGTCAGTATTTTTTATCAGTATTTGGAAGCCAAAACTAGTAGTGGAACCCACACAGAAAAAAAGTATAATGGAAAGATTTTGGCTTACAAATACTGATGCAAAATATTGACCGAAATATTGCCGTGTGAGTAGCCTAACAATGATAGGCAGCAAATATTCTTTATGGATGGAAAATCATAAGGAATGATTAGCATTATTAGTAGAATGTACTATAAAATGATAATAATTACGATCCAAATAATTTGTACAAGCGCCTCCAACTTCAAAAAAAATCATGGACACATCAATTTAAGAAATAAGTGTCCTATTTTTGCGGAATGTCCAGGACTATATGGATGGTTGGCAACCCTGAAAAGCAGCGCTATCTAGATATCACAAGAAGTCTTGTGGGAATTTAAGGGAGGCGAGAAGGGCTGCTAACCAGGATTCTTGACTTTGAATGATCCAGTCTTTTTTGCAAAGATAAGAAAGAAAAGATTTCTACTTGATATAGGTTTTTCTTGTGTTTTAGGGTCTATGTTTTTTTTGCATCAAAATTATTTTCCTTTAGAATAGTGTTTAATGTATATTAATGAAAAAAAAAATAATTCTGTCATTGTTTCTGAATGTGTTAGGAAAAGTGGGAGGGGCTTCTGAATCACGCATAGCCAAACCTATCTTTGAAGACTTCAACTCCCTGTTGATAAATCTGTGGCACATTAAACTGGGAGAGAGACAACTGCCAGCCAGAAGGGTAACAAATAATCAATTTGGGCTCAATAGAGAAACATCATATAGGGCTTCATTGACATGAATTCAAGAAATGGATAGGTTTAACCCTTTAAGAACATGGACAATCCTTTTTTTTTTCATTTTTGTTATTTCCTCCCCGCCTTCCAAAAGTCATAACTTTTTTATTTTTTCGTCAACATAGATGTGTGAGGGCTTGTTTTTTGCTGGACAAGTTGTAGTCTTCCATGGCATCATTTATCGTACTGCATAATACTGGGAAACGGAAAAAAAATATTTTTGGGATGAAATGGGCAAAAAACAGCGATTACGCAATATTTTTGGGGAATTTGTTTTTATGGCATCCATCATGTGGTAAAAACTACATGTTCACCATATTAAATGGGTTGATACGACTAAGTCGATACCAAATTTATATGTTTTTTTTTACCACATTTATTTTAAAAAACTACTTGCTAAAAAAAAAATAGTTTTTCTGTCACCATATTCTGAGAACCGTACCTTTTTTATTTTTCTGTTTTTGAGTGATGTGAGGGCTTATTTTTTGCAAGGCAAGCTGTAGTTTTCATTGATACCATTGTGGGGTACATGCAACTTTTTCATCACTTTTTATTTAAGTTTTTTTAGAGAGGTAAGGTGACCAAAAAACAGCAATTTGGGTCTTTTATATATATATTTTTATGGCGTTCACTGAGCGGGTTAAATAATGATATTTTGTGATAGTTCGGACTTTTACGGACGCGACAATACCAGTTATGTTAATATTTATTTTTTTAACACTGCTTTAGGGAAAGAAAATGGGAAAAGTTTTTTTTTTTTTACTTCTAATTATAATTTTTTTTGGACCATTAAAAAAAACTTTTACTTTTTTAAACATTTTGTATTAGTCCTCCTAGGGTACTTGAACCAGCAATCGTTGGATCGCTTGTATGATATACTGCAATACTAATCTATTGCAGTATATAGGCATACTGACAGTCTCCTTTGAAGCCCTGCCAGAGGAGTACAAAGGAGTACAAAGATGGCAGAAATGGGGGCCTTCATTGTAACTATTTAAATGCTGCAGTCGCGATCGTCCGTGACGTTTAAGAGATTAAATGGGCGTAATCAAAGTGATCTTTGATTCAGCTCATTGCAGTGATGTGCCGACTATATTACAAAGCCGCAGCCCGCTAAGTATGGAGCGAGCTCGGCTCGTAAGCCCCGCTCCATACTTCTCCTTAATGACTGCCATGTACATGGCATGTCGTTAAGGGGTTAAAAGTTATTATTATCATCGCCACCCCACTGTCCCTTTTGCATTTTCCTTGGTTTCTCTGAACTCTAGTCCTACAATACAATACAATATTTATTTAGCGCTTTTCTCACCTTGGAATCAAAGGGATGCCTCCTATTTTCCTACTGCACTTTATAATTGCTTTCGGTGCTCTGACATATTAATGATATATAGTATTAATGTCATGATACACTAAATATTTCTAGTGAAATATTTCCTATTCCCCTCTGACATGGTTCCCCTAATGCAGCCTACATTTCCCATGATGCTTCTGGCTTTGCAGAAGCAGAGGGGGCAGAGTCCAATCTAATTGCAGTAGGTGATTGATCAGTGACATAGAACTTCTGTCCTCACACTGCAAAGTCTCAGTGTATTCCTATGTAGCTCTGTCTGTTTCCCCTGCCTCCTGCTTGTGAAAGGTTTCTTCATGTCAGTTTTTACACAGGAGGCAGTGAGAAGCTGGATCTTATAGAAATACACTGGAGATTCTGCACACAACACTCAAAAATAGTATAGACAGGCCGTGTGAATCAGAGGGAGTTTTAGAACTCTGCAGTTTATCATTAAATAGACTCGCCTATTATATCACTAATCTTCTGCTCCCTTAGATAGGCAAACCGAGCAATGCCCCAAATTGTGGCAATGGTCACAGTGACTGATATAATAAACCAGAAAGAGAAAAAAAGTCACGACCAAGTATTTGCAAAATTACAAACAATCTTTATTTCAGTCAAAAATACACAGAAAACACATTACAACTGACGAAGCACCAGCGAAACGCGCGTCGGGTCTGGCAGCAGTCTCCCCTCCCGGTCCTGATCTCCTGCTCATTTTCCACTACGTAGGTGTAGGTATACTGCTCATTAGTTTGCCTATGACTGCACTTTGCATGTATATATTTTTTTAGGTATCTATCTGTGCAAATGTACTATGCTTAGCACCTGCCTAATAATATTGATTTATGCTCTTTGTGGGATCTTTTGACCATTTTAACATCTGGGGGACCAGGCTGCTTTTATGTTCGGATTCCATCTCTTTATGAGGGTTCATTCTTTTTACTGTGTATAGTTGTAATGTGTTTTCTGTGTATTTTTGACTGAAATAAAGATTGTTTGTAATTTTGCAAATACTTGGTCGTTACTTTTTTTTCTCTTTCTGGTCCCTTTGATAGGGCATAAATGATCTCTTCAGTGGCACTATATGTGTGGAGAGACAAACAGAGGAACAAGGACGGCGGAGCTGGGTCAGGAGGGGGCGTCTTAGAGCTGGCTGGAGGGATTTGATTGGTGATGATGTAATCCTGTAGTTCACAGGAATTCATCTACACAGATGAGAGTGACCTCCTGTCTACACATGAGAGCATGGTCTATTCTGGTGGTCAAAGAGCATGATCTATTTTGATGGTCAGACTGAGATCACATGACACAGCTGACCATAATGGAAGCGTTCAAAATGTATAGATGTAACGGCGTTGGGAAGAAACAAATGACACTGCTAGAATATTCCTTGTGAGTTAAATTGATATGTGCAAAAAAAAAAAAAAAATGTAGAACCTTTTTTAACATTTCTAAGAAATATTTACAGAATTGTTATTTACCATTTACTAACCATTGTTGCATATTCACATTTTTATTATCGCTGTTGCATCTAGTAGTATATATTGTATAATACTCAATTAATATTATTATTATTATTATCAACATTTCATTTAAAAGCAAAACACACCATTCATGTGTAATTTGAAACTACTACAAAATAACTTTTTACTAAAAATTTTACTGAGTATCTCACATAGTCTAGAGTAGTATGTTAACAGTTTATTCCAGGAGCACAATAATATCTCACAATTATGCCTGGTTGGCTGAAGGAACTTTTGTCAAGCATTAATGAATTGCAAACTTAGCTTGAATGGTGATATTTGGTAGTCTTTTCATGAAGTCTTTACTTTTGCTGCGTTTCTAAAGTGATGTCTACTGGGAAAGTGATTTAACCGAAAGAGAAATAAAGTGTGTTTTCTTACGCACTGGCTTGCAAAACCTTACCAAACTGTCAAGGTGACAATCCAAAATGATAATCAAAAGCACTTTTTACAATCCGTCTTGTAAGTGCCGTAGGCAACTTTTCAATGAGACACTAACAAGTCCCAAAGAATAGGTAGTATTTAATATTTGATGCAATCAGAAATGTACACAATAAATGCTGAGCATATGCTGCACACATCCGCAGTCTTTGATACAGTAGTCAATCTTAAACATGAAAAGTATAAATCTAGAAATGTGGCATAAAAATTCCCTAAATTCGTAAATCAGTAACATTTCTAATTTTGTTTATACCACTGAATATTTTGATAATTTAGAGAAAACTGCCATTTATATATTTGAATCCATAAATATTTTTTTAATCTCTACACATAATATTTAATAAAACGGTAATGAAGAAATAGCACATGTATGCCACTCTCAGTGCTGGATACTGGGCAATTTCAAGGAATTATCTTAAAAAAAGAAGAAAACATTATGGAATCTAGGGGTCAATAGTGGTTTTTATTTAGAACATTTCAGAACATTTATTTGTGATGGCCTTAATTCTACAACAAATTTTTGGACATGTCTACAATTCTCTTAGTCCCAGAGCTAACGAGAGAATACTAGATCACACATTTCAACTTTTTTTTCCCCCATAACTTTCATTCAGATAGTGGTACTCTGCTTGCCAGAGGACAAATGTAGTTGAGACTGAGTAGCAAAAGCTCACCGAAGCAAGTGATTGCTGGTGGCAACCAAAAACTTCTAGTCATGTAGCCAATGTCACGGTCAGGCCTCAGGATAAGGCTGGATTCACACGAGCACATTACGTCCGTAATGGACGGAACGTATTTCGGCCGCCAGTCCCGGACCGATCACACTGCAGGAAGCTGGGCTCCTAGCATCATACTTATGTAGGATGCTAGGAGTCCCTGCCTCGCTGCCGGACAACTGTCCCGTACTGTAATCATGTTTTCAGTACGGGACAGTAGTTCCACGGAGAGGCAGGGACTGCTAGCATCGTACATAAGTATGATGCTAGGAGCCCGGCTCCCTGCAGTGTGTTCAGTCCGGGACTGGTGGCCGAAATACGTTCCGTCCATTACGGACGTAATGTGCTCGTGTGAATCCAGCCTAAGAGCGAGGATCCACTGTGTCACTATTGGATTTGGCTAGAGCTATACTAGCGGGTGGAATCGAAGGGATTTTGCAATCTTCACCTTAAAACGCACCTCATGAGGGTATTATAAACAGGATGGATAAACACAAGTGTGGTTGTACAAATCCGATGTCAGCGCTTGCAGTATACATGTAACACAATAAGCAGGCACAGGTGGTGCAATGATGCTACTGCACCAGGCCATTAACAGCACAGGCACTCCACTGGTTGTGGGAACAGGGTTAGATGAGTACCAGTTTTATTCTTTTCAGGGCCACTGTTAATGGGCAGGCGGCACTAAAGCCGGCATTATTGCTGTGTGGAGGGTACAAAGAAAGGCATTAATGTGGCACTATATTTAGGGTTACTATCAGTATGGCACTATTATTATGGGGTCACTATATGTGTGCCATTATTTTATTTTTTTTAGGTTATGATAGTATGACACCATTATTTCTGTTGCTGGATTTTTATTTTTTACAATATTTCTGAAGTACAATATTTAAGGGCACTGTGCAATACAGCAGGTTCAGAAATGGGGTAGCAACAGACAAAGTACTGGGTATAGCAGCAGGATGAGACATTTGTGTAAAAAGTGGGGAATAGGTGTGGAGGGTTGCTTGAAAAGCAAGGAGCCAAAAATTCCTGGGCAGCATACTCTGCAGAGACATAGTGATTTGGGACAGTGGGAAGAAAAGTGAAAGTGAAAGCCTCCAAAGAGAGAAGACATAAACTGTGAGGCATAACTGGGAAAGACTGGTTCCCATACAAAACTTTTGACTGGGTAGATAGTGTCACACAAAAACCCCTGCAGATAATGCTACACACGAATCCCTATAGATAGTTCCACACACAGTCCCTCTGTAGATAGTGGCACATACATCCCCCTATAGAAAGTGTCACATCCCTCCTGTATAGTACTATACACAGTCCCCCTGTAGATAGTGCCACACACAGTCCCCCTGTAGATAGTGTCACACACAGCCCCCTGTAGATAGTGTCACACACACAGCTCCCTGTAGATAGTGTCACACACACAGCTCCCTGTAGATAGTGTCACACGCAGCCCCCTGTAGATAGTGTCACACACAGCTCACTGTAGATAGTGTCACACACAGTCACCCTGTAGATAGTGCCACACAGTCCCCCTGTAGATAGGGACACATACATCCCCTGTAGAAAGCGTCACACCCCCTAATGTATAGTACTATACACAGTCCCCTATAGATAGTGCCACAAACAGTCCCCCTGTAGAAAGTGTCACATCCCTCCCGTATAGTACTATACACAGTCCCCCTGTAGATAGTGCCACACACAGTTCCCCTGTAGATAGTGTCACACACAGCCCCCTGTAGATAGTGTCTCACACAGCTCACTGTAGATAGTGTCACACACAGTCACCCTGTAGATAGTGCCACACACAGTCCACCTGTAAATAGGGCCACATACATCCCCTGTAGAAGGTGTCACACCCCCTCCTGTATAGTATACACAGTCCCCCTATAGATAGTGCCACACACAGTGCCCCTGTAGATAGTGTCACATACAGCCCCCTGTAGATAGGGCCACACAGTACCCCTGTAGATAGTGCCACACACAGTCCCACTGTAGATAGGGCCACACACAGCTCCATGTAGATAGTGCCACACACCCCCCTTCTCTCCCCTTCGGATGGCCGCGACCGCAGACTCCTGGCTACCTGCCAGCATCTCCCTCCTTGGAGATGCCAGTTCGTGCGGCCGTCCTGGATTGTCTCCTAAGGTGCTCGTGACTGTGCCACACACAGTCCCCCTGTAGATAGGGCCACACACAGCTCCCTGTAGATAGTGCCACACCCCCCTTGTAGATAGTGCCACCCCCTTGTAGAAAGTGCCATATAGCCGCCTTGTAGATAGTGCCCCCCAAGCAAATAAAAAAATATATATACTCACTTAGTCCCATTCCCACTAATAAATACCCAGTCCTGCAGCCTATGATACGCCGAGACAAGATCCTTTCATAGGCCGACGCGATCCAGCGACGCTAACAAAGCCTCTGAAGAATCCCGTGCTGCCCAGCACATCAATGTTCTTCAGGGAAACAATTATGTGCTGGGTAGCACAGGCCCTCTCATGCCACGGGCCCCGTAGCAGCCGCTCTGACTGCTATAGCGGTTGTTCCGCCACTGACTGTGAATCAAAACCTTTCTGATTGAAATGTGTCTAAAAAATTGCACCTTATAGATATAATTGTTTCTATGATTTATTAATTGACTGTGTTCATAATGGAAGACAATGAACAATATGTAGACCATAATTATCAAGCCCCCTGCCAGTTTATCTGACACAAATTTTATGTATGCTACATGCAGAAGACTAAAATATGAGCTACTGTATATACAGTACATATCTCTTCTGTTTGTGAAGGTTTTGTCTTTCGCCCATATAGAATGTATGCATTTGTAACGGTTGTCGTCGCTGACGGACGCTTTCTCTCTCCTTTGGTTGGCCGAAGATTCCTGGCTACCTGGCAGCGTATCCCTCCTCGGAGACCCCAGCTTGTGCGGCCTTCTGTCCTGGACTGTCTCCTAAGGTGCTCATCCTCGGCCTTAAAAGGCCAGCGCGCACATACTAAAAGTTCAGTAACCAATCCCCAAATCACCCTGGACTATAAAAAGGGCTCCTCACGTCTACTCCTTGCCCGAGCGTTGTTGTATTCCCTTGTTAGTCTTGCAAATGGTCCCTTAGTTGTTATCCTTCTCCCAGTGTTCCTGTATCCTACAACCTGTATCCTGTATCCCGTAACTGTGCTTGTTCCTGAGTTGCATCTAGTGTTGGAGTCGTGGTGTCATCTACCACGTCTGGTATCATCTGCCACATCTGGTGTCATCTGCCACGTCTGGTATCTACTGCCACGCTCCAACTGTGCCAAAGTGGTGTCTGCTACACTTTGTGTCTGACTGAACTCTTACAGGTACTTTGCATAGACTTTGCATGGACTGTTGTTTGGCCAGCTGCCACTCAGCTATAGCAGAGCGGCCTAGTGGGTTCACACACCCCAGGATCGTGACAGTACGCTCAGGCCATGGACCCCGCTTGTCAGCCCAAGACGGCGTTCCAGGTGATGCAAACGAATGTGCAAGACCTGCGTGCATGCCAGGATAAGCTCCTACAGGTAGTAAATTCAATCATTAATCATTTGGATCATCCTACTGCGCCTCCTCTGGATGCTGCTACTGTTCCCCTACCTGTTACCCCTCCTGCCTGCCCTGCATGTACAATTTCGCTGCCTCTACCGCCTCGCTACAACGGGGATCCTAGGGCCTGTAGAGGCTTTATTAGTCAATGTACGATCCACTTCAGATTACGTGTTCATCTCTTCCCTTCTGATGAAGCCAAGGTAGCGTCTATTGTTTCTCTCCTCGCTGGCAAAGCCCTGGTATAGGCAAACGCCATCTTCGAGCGTGAGGGCCCGGATCTATCGTTGTTTCTAGAGGAATCGCGTTGAATATCCTCTGCAGCTGCCTCTCTGCTAACACTCAAGCAAGGGGAATCGATGGTAGGAGAGTATGCCATCCCCTTCCATACACTGGCGGCAGAGCTGGCGTGGAACAAGGAGGCCTTGGTGGCAACATTTTGACAAGGACTGTCCACACATATCAAGGACGAGCTTGCAGCTCGAAATCTCCCTTCCACCCTGGATGCCCTTATCCTGTTAGAGACCTGGGTGGACATGAGGATCCAGGAACATGCTACGGAGGTTCGCTGGGAGAGACATTTCTACAGACTGGCACTCTCATTCCAAAGATCCCTACTGCCTTCCCCTGTTGTTCCACTTGAAGCGCCAATGCAGGTGGACAGAATCAAATTGTCCAAACAGGAAAAACAGCAAAGACGCTTCTCAGGTTTGTGTCTGTATCGTGGCCTCAAAGGTCATTTTGTGCGTCAATGTCCACAAAAGCTGGGAAACTCCAGCACATAGTTTTGGTTGGATAACCTTAGGTGGAACAACGCTAAATGCCAAATCCTCTCCCAAATTATCTATTCCTTTAACCATTGTCTCTGGAGAGAGATCACACACTGCTTCTTCCTATCTGGATTCCAGAGCAGCTGCCAATTTTATCCAGCAGGATCTAGTGGATCGCCTGCATATACCTACGGTTCCTCTGGAGAGACCCCTGGCTGTTGCCTCTGTGAAAGGACTACCATTGCCCGATCCTATTGTGTACGTCATGGAACCATACAGTAAAATCTCCTAGTTATGCAGTTGCTCCCATCGGTTCTTCTGATGTGTTTGAGGTGAAGGAGATTCTGGACTATAAGAGAGTAGGAGGAAGGACTTTCTATTTAATGGGCTTGAAAGGTTTTGGTCCTGAGGAGAAGTATTGATATCCAGAAGAGAATCTTATTGCCCCTACGCTTATTTAAAAATTCCTCTTACGCTCTGTACCCAAGAAGAGGGGGAGTAAGGGGAGGGTACTGTAACAGCTGCATTTGCGAACCGCCACCATCCCTCCCCTTCGGACGGCCACCACCACAGCAACTACCTGCCGGCGTCTCCATCCTCGGAGACGCCAGTTCACGTGGCCATCCTGGACTGTCTCCTCCTTAAAGGCCCAGCGCACGCATACTAAAAGTCCCCTAGCCAATCGCCAGATCACCCTGGAATATAAAAAGGGCTCCACCCTTCCACTCCTTGCCTGAGCGTTATTTTAACATTCCCATGTTAGTCTTGCAAATGGTCTCTAAGTTGTTATTCTCCTCCCAATGTCCCCATATCCTACTACCTGTATCCTGTATCCCGTAACTGCGCTTGTTCCTGATTTGTATCTAGTGTTGGAGTCGTGGGGTCATCTGCCACATCTGGTATCATCTGCCACGTCTGATGTCACCTGCCATGTCTGTTGTCATCTGCCATGTCTGTTGTCATCTGCCAGCTCCATCTACGCCAAAGCTCCATCTTCGCCAAAGCGTCTGCTACACTTCGTGTCTGTATGAAATCTTACAGATACTATGGTGCTAAAGACTTTGCATAGACTTTGCATAGACTGTTGTTTGGCCAGCTGCGACTCCGCTAAGTTAAAAAGGTCTAGTGGGTCTACATACCCCAGGATCGTGACAGCATTTCATGTCGTGATTTCTTCAGGAAAGTTTAAAGAGTTTTTATTTCCTATTTAAGACATTTCATTTCTATGCACAATAACTTATCACTTCATCCATTTTCTAACCAATACGCACAAAGGAATGTGCAGCAATCTGAGATTATTATTTGTGTATCTAATGGGAGATACATATATACAATTATCTCGATAAATTGTTAACAGAATGTAAACATTGACCATTCCTTTCATTATCAACAGCTTCTGAAACCTTTTGATTATTTATACTGTGTATACTATTAATGGGGAAACATAATTGTCAGATAAATATTGAATACACTTCCATAATGTACTGATTAAAACTTAGAATATATCCTTGGTAGGAAAACATACTTGTGTGGTCTTTATTTTTAGTCTTTGTTTATGAATTTTGAGTTTATAGAACATTTCAAATAACAGGTTAGGGCCTGTTAACATTACCGTTTGGTTTCCGTTCAGCCGAACGGAAACTATAGTTGTCGTTTGCATTAACATTTTCAATGCTTCCGTTGCATTCCATTGTAAAGTTTTTGTTTTTTTCATGGAAACAATAGCGTGGTTGACATCAATGGTAATGCAAACGGAAGCTATAGTTTCCATTCAGCTTTCCATTCATCGGCTCCTCCCAACCGGAAGGTCAAATGGAACCCATGAATGGAAACCAATTGCTGATGTGAACAGGTCCTTATGTGACATTTTATAAGTACAGAGTTCTTACAAACCATAATAATAACAAATATTAAAAATAATAATAACAACAACGATACATGCTTTTTAGAACGTAATGTTAGGTCCCATGCACACAACCATATTTTCATCCATCCGTAAATACTGTCCGTGAATACGGATCCGTAGTCATCCGCACCTTATCCGCATATACGGAACGGTATCTGCAAATACGGTCCGTAATGCATCCATATATGTGTATCTGCAAAAAGAAGTAAACAACAAATGATGTGCAACATCTGCAAACCTGGCATCGCCTAGCAACGCTTCCGTAATTACGGACGGCTACACATCTGTCCGTAATTACGGAAACTCCCATAGACTTCCATGGGGAGTCCGTGCTGTTATTATGGACAAGAATAGGACATGTTCTATTTTTTATGGATCATTTCTATGGAACGGACGCCCATGCGTAAAAATACGGAAAGGTGTCCGTAGCCCATAGAAATGAATGGGTCCGTAATTATTGATGAAAAATATACACACAAACATATATATATATATATATATATATATATATATATATATATATATATATATATATATATATATACTGTATTTAATAAAACTAGTCTTGATGAATTTTACTGCATAGAATTTAAGATATTGGATCTGATATCATAGCAGCGGACGGGAATTACAATAAGCCAGTCATGTACAATTCTTTGAGGGGAGATGTTTTATGTCACCTGGGGGGGAAATAGAAAGAGATCAAGAAAATTGCCAAGGGCAATCTGTGCAAAGGTATTCTTTGTTAGACACAGTTGATCAATATTCAGAAAGTCTGAGATTTCGAGAGCATGGTTATTGCTACAAATGAAAAGTCTTCAAATTAATATTTTCATTTCAAAAGGTTAAAAGCACATACATTATTATTGTTCTTCCCATTGATGGTCTGTAAAATCAGCCATAAAATGGAAACTGTAGGATGTGTTTTCTGGATCATCTAAAGCCATGTACTTCAGCTGGTGCCCTGGGGGAGAATGATTTATCTTGATGGACATAAGCTTGTTCAACCTATTATATTTGTATGTATGTGCCACAATGACATGGAATTAAAACAATAGTTACCACTGATTTAAAATAAAATTTTAAGAGTATATTCTGACATGGTAGATTTGTTTTATATAGCAATGTAAGTGAAGGGGGTTTTATAAAACTCCATTAAAGGGGTTGTCCCACAAAACACATGTATCCCCTATCAACAGGATAGGGGATACATGTGTGATTGCTGGGGGTCCGACCACTGGGATCCCCAGCGATAAGGAGAAGTGCTCCATGATGAGCATGGAACAGCCCGACACAGACCCCGGATGTCCCATGCTTCTCATGCAGCACTTCGGGGGACTTTCGGTTCCTCATTATCTTTATCATTGGGGGTTCCAGTGGTTGGACCCCCAGCGATCACACATGTGGGACAACCCCTTTAACACATGGCAGAAAAAATCTGCGCTCATTTTAGGGCATTTTGAGTGTATTCAAATCCGCAGCATGCTCCATATGTTGTGAATTTAGGTGAAATCCATGGCACTTCTGCCGAAAAACTTGCAGCAAAATCTTAGTGCTATATGCAGATTTTGCTGTGGCTTTTCTGCAGATTTGTAGCAAAATCTGAGGTGAAAAATGTCCATTATGTAGGAATGTGTGAAATGAGACATGTCACCTGCTATTTTTTTTAAAATGTATTTGAACACATAACCAACAGGCTATGTAGAAAAACTACTTGTCCTACTCAGCCTGTTCTCTAGCAAACTCCCATTCAGTATAGCATGGAAATAACACAAGATGGCATCTCATTTCACAGCTTTGTGGTAACGGAGAAAGAGCTGGTTGTCACTTTTCTATGCACACATACACACCTTTATCATTAAAATGTTGAAATAATATAAACCACAATTTAAAAAAAACAACAAAAAAATGCTGAGTTTAATTTGAAAAAAGTATTACATTGGTTAATGTGAATAAATACCCAAAAATGTTTAGTGTAATATGAAGATCAAAGAAGATGGAATATGACCCACAGTCCAAAAATAAGTTGAAAGGATCTATGCTTAGATAAGTAAATATAATTCAAATAAGTAAAAAAAAATTATCTTCCAAATAGTTTTTTTTGTGCAGGAATTAGAATGAAATGAAATTAGAATTAAATTAGAAATAGGCATTAAAGAGGTTGCTTCAGCATACACATTAGTGGATATTGCTAGGATTTACCACCAATGTCCAATTGGCGGGGATATGACAACTGTAACCCCTAACAATTATTAGAATGAAGTGGCAGCTGTGCAAGGAAAATGCTATGTCCCTTTGTTTCTTGTCAACACTGCTTGTCTTTTTCGAGGCAGCCACATGGCCGACCATTGACTATAATAGGCCGACCATGTGGTCTGTCCTTACAGTACCTCTCTACTAATACTTCTAATCTTGGCCCTAAACATTTCTCATCTTGATTACTGTATCTATGGGTTTCCTGATTTCGCTACTGTTCATGTTGGATCATGCAATTTATGAGAAAACCTGGAATTTTGCAATTCTAGAACATTTACTGTGTGATGATCCTATCTGCTCCAAATTCTGTCCTCCCACCTTCACCTTTCAATCAAATAACATCACTTTCGGTCTCAGTGTTTCTGAAGGTTAGTCTCCTAACTCACCTACCTCTGGTGGACAAAGACCACAATTCAAATATGGGCTCAGTAGACAAAAGAGCATAGAGGCTCCACCAATGAATGCAGAAACAGCTATGAAAGATGGCTCCCAGGTCTGGGATAAGTTGGGAGGATGCATACTTCAACTAGGATGGAATGCAACTAAGTAGAAAGTTTTTGTTGTATTGGTAATCTCGTGTATCTGTCCTTACCTCACTTATTAGATTGCATTGAAAAGTATCATAATTAAAGAAGGATTTGTGACTGTTTTCCAATTATGTCTTTCAGATGTGTCAAAAGAAATATAAGTTCAGCTTCATTTTCTTAGAGCTAAATTTCTCCTAACTTTGTATTTTAAATGTAGAAGGGAACTCTACATTTATATTGAAAGTCGGAGGGAGTTGCTACATTTGGACATACTAGTATGTACTTGTGATCATGCAGACACAGCAGTTGTGATTGACATTGAAAGATTTTGTGCTTAGAAAACTATGCACTCTTGAAAGGTACTGATCCTCCCTGTGGAAAACCAGCTGGTAGGGAGTCTTTGGAGCATGCTTAGAAAACTATCATTTCCAGGCTGTCCTCATCGATGTCTATATCACAAATTGCTTTTTGAGCATTAGAGATTTCATTACCCCCACCCCGTCATATTTAATTGTGTTTATGCAAGGTTTTTGCACCATCAGGCATCTGAAAAAAAATGCAAACAACATAAAATATGCAATAATTTGTTCAAGTTAATGCTTTAATTCTGGTCATTAACCATACAGAATAGTAAAGCACACACACACACACACACACACACACACACACACACACACACAAACACACACACACACACAAACACACACACATTTATACACACACATATATATACACACACACATACACCACAACCACACACACACACACACACACACACACACACACACACACACACACACACACACACACACACACACACACACACACACACACCACACAGACACACATGTATATAAATATATATATATATATATATATATATAAACTGTTAATATTTTTTCAGACGAAAAGGATTCAGATACACCAAGTAACATTTCTGCACATTCTTATTAAGCCTTATTTTACCTTGCTGATAGGAACATTCATTTTGTTAAATATTTATAATAATAATTATTTGAAATCATGTAAATGTGAAGGCACATTCAGTTCATATTGGCGATATATGTAACCTTGTGTAAAGGTTTAACCAATGCCAATTAAGTGTATCAACCACACGTTATGCCCTCTTCGAATACTGAAAATATGATGTTGCCAACACTTGAATAAAACCTTTGCCAACACTTAAACACAGAGAAGGGTGTGACATCCTGCCCTTGTTGCCTTGTGCTAATTAATCACTTTGGTATTTAGGACTACTGAAGCAGACAAATAAATGAAGGATAATTAGTGTATCTTTGCTCCAGCCTCATATTTGAACACCAGGCGCTCTCTTCCAGTAGGAACAGTTTGGGGAAAGCAAACCATTAGTATGTATACCGTTTGCTTCTGTTAACCAAGTACTTTAGGGATTAATAGAAAACAAATTACCAGACAAGTAATTAGGGATAGAATGCACTCTAGCATGGAGAACCCTTATCTTAGATATTAACATAAAATATTAAATCCATCTTTAGATATTATCGGTAGTAAAGTTAATACTCAAATAATAAATATTCCAATGATCTTGTTTTATTTTTATTATTACAAAGAAAGAAAGTAAGCTATTGCACTATGGTCTTGCTTTGTCCCTATTTAAATGAAAATGTTTTGAATGCTGTTCCTCGCATATTTCGGCTTCGCCTTGTTTGATCCTTTGCTGAATAATTGTATAACTGTACTTCACACAGAGTTTTTGCAGGCGAAATTTCTGCCTCAGAATTCCGTTTGGAAGTTTGAGGCAGATTTTCCTCTCCCTGCACGCCTATTTTCGGTGCGTTTTTCGCCCTTAGCCATTGAGCGCCGCAGGCATAAAATGCCGCAAAATACGCTTTCTCTGCCTCCTATTGAAGTCAATGGGAGGTCAGAGGCATAAGCGCCCGAAGATAGGGCATGTCGCTTCTTTTTCCCGCGAGTCCAAAAACTCGTCAAAAAAACTCTGTGTGAACATAGCCTAAGAGTCAAAATAACAATATTATGTAAACACGTTTATATGTATATTGTGTCTGTGGTTTTACTTAACTATAACAAATTATTGAAACAGAAAATGTTTTGAATGGTATGGTGAAAAAAAGCTACATTTGAAATCTTTGTCTGACGATTATGGAATATAGCTACATATAACTATCACTGTTTCTTGCAAATATACACTGTACATACAAAACATTAAAATTGTGTAGGTCCCCCTTATGCAGTGCCATCTCCTCTGCAAGTAAGCAGGTTCTCTAGCACACGGGGCAAAGATTCAGTTTGACGCCCCCCCCCCCCAACTTATTTCCCGACATCTCCTTCCCCCTCGCCATGTTTGCTTTCTCTACCAATCAATGAGGTGTAATTTTTTTTCACAATTTTTTTTGTGTGACTCGAGCATAAAAGCATTTCTACATTTTACAAGCGATATAGTTATATAATGTAATTAACATAAAAATAAATGAAAAGAAAATAAATTAAAGATGCCACACACAGCCCCCTGAAGATAGCGCCACACACAGCCCCCCTTGTAGATAGTGCCACACACAGCCCCTCTCTTGTAGATAGTGCCACACACAGCCCCCCTTGTAGATAGTGCACACACAGCCCCCCTTGTAAATAGCGCCACACAGCCCCCTTGTAGATAGTGTCACACACAGCCCGCTTCCCCCCTTGTAGATAGCGACACACTCCCCCCTTGTAGATAGTGTGACACACAGCCCCCCTTGTAAATAGTGCCACACAGCCCCCCTTGTAGATAGTGCCACACACAGCCCACTTCCCACCTTGTAAATAGTAGCACACTCCCCCCCTTGTAAATAGTGCCAGATCCCCCCCTTTTAAATAGCGGCACACTCCCCCCTTGTACTTAGCGCCACACTGTAAACAGAGCGGTGAGGGGTAGCCTACCACTACCACTCTCCGCTCTGCCTGGTGAGACTTACCGGAGGAGCCGAGGAGTTCCTTCTGAGTAGGGTTGGTGACAGCCAGGGCCGGCCTTAGCTTGGATGGCGCCCTGTGCCGGACTCTCTATTGCCGCCCCTACACAAACCAGAAAATTAACCACATATATGGACACGCTGGAATATATATACTGTTCATACATAAAGACAGATATTTAGACATACAGGCAAATATACATACAACCATTCTGGAATACATACAGGTAAATATATAGACGTACAGACACGTATGTACACACAAATACACACCGGCAGATAAATACACAGACAGGGACATATACAAATACATAAACGGCACAAATATACAAGCAAAAAGACACATTCACAAACAGACCCATATATACCCAGTACAGATATTGTTGTAGATTTCACGTGCAGCCCTATGTAACACCTCTGATAACACAGTGATAACTCTCTGATTACAGATAATGTAGTAGTGTCGCCTGCAGTCCTATGTAACACCTCTGATAACACAGTGATAACTCTCTGAGTACAGATAATGTAGTACTGTTACCTGTAGTCTTATGTAACACCACAGATAACACAGTGATAACTCTCTGAGTACAGATAATGTAGTAGATGTTACCTGCAGTCCTATGTAACACCACAGATAACACAGTGATAACTCTCTGAGTACAGATAATGTAGTAGATGTTACCTGCAGTCCTATGTAGCACCACAGATAACACAGTGATAACTCTCTGAGTACAGATAATGTAGTAGATGCTACCTGCAGTCCTATGTAACACCACAGATAACAGTAATAACTGAGTACAGATAATGTAGTAGATGTTACCTGCAGTCCTATGTAACACCACAGATAACACAGTGATAACTCTCTGAGTACAGATAATGTAGTAGTGTTACCTGTAGTCCTATGTAACACCACAGATAACAGTGATAACTCTCTGAGTACAGATAATGTAGTAGATGTTACCTGCAGTCCTATGTAACACCACAGATAACACAGTGATAACTCTATGAGTACAGATAATGTAGTAGATGTTACCTGCAGTCCTATGTAACACCACAGAAAACACAGTGATAACTCTGAGTACAGATAATGTAGTAGATGTTACCCACAGTCCTATGTAACACCACAGATAACACAGCGATATCTCTCTGAGTACAGATAATGTAATAGTGTTACCTGCAGTCCTATGTAACACCACAGATAACACAGTGATAACTCTCTGAGTACAGATAATGTAGTAGTTTTAAAAGACAAACACATACAGAGACACAGAGACACACACACACACACACACACACACACACACACACACGCACACACACACACACACACACACACACACACACTGTGACATATACACAAACAAACACAGAGGCACACTGTATACACACTACACACACATATATACACACAGACACTCACCATGTCTCCTTGCTGACAGGATCACAAGTTTCTCTCAGGACAGGCTGTGGGCGGAACTTCCTCTTCTGCTTCTCAGCAGTTATTTACTCTGTGTGGGTAACAGCAGAGCACAGAGTAGTGGCAGAGCCCAGTGGCGCCCCCTACATGCTTGGAGGGTGCAGCACGGGAGTGGACCAGTCCAGTCCCTTGACCTGAGTTCATCTGACCTCATGTCACTGACGTGAGGTCAGGTGACAGGTAAGGTGACTGGACTGGTTCACTCCCTGGCCATCACAGAACCCATCAGAACGCCACTGCGTGATTTCCTGGCTCTTCCTAAAGCTGCTGCAGGTGTCCGACATACAGGGCGCCTATCAGCAGCGATCAGCCCCTACCACCTAGTTGCTCCGGGGGAACATGCCCCGCCTGCCCCCCCCCCCTAGCTACGCCCCTGAAGAAAGCAACACACATGCACCAAACTGTCCACATGATATAAAAGAAAACATAACTCTTCAGGCCAGGCCATCTTCTTCCATTGAACCATGGTCCAGTTATCATGCTCACGTGACCATTTTAGGGACTTTTGGCAGTGGACAGGGATCAGAATGAGCACTCTGACCAGTCTGTGCCTACACAGACTCATGCACAGCAAGCTGCAATGCCATGTGTGTTCTGACACCTTTTTATCATAACCAGCATTAAATAATTCAGTAATTTGTGCTACAGTAGCTCTTTTATGGGATTGGACGGAAAGGGCTAGCCTTGGGTGCCCAGGACCCTGTCGCCAGTTCCCCGGCTGTACTTCTTTGGACCACTTTTGGTAGGTACTAACTACTGAATACCGGAACACCCAACAAGACCTGTTCATCACAATCTGACCCTTTTCAGTCACTCAGATCCTCAATTTTGAACTTTTTTCCTGCTTCCAACACATCAACTTCAAGAACTGACAGTTCACCTGCTGCCTTATATATCCCATCCCTTGACGGGCACTTTTGCAGTGAGATAATGTTATTCACTTCACGTCAGTGGTTTTAACCCCTTGCCGCCTTCAGTCGACAGTCACTTACGGTACTGGTGGCTGGTCCTTACTGCAAAGTGCTATAGATGTACGAAGTGAGTATGAACCCGTGCCATCAGCAGGGAGTGTCAGCTGTGACATACAGCTGACACACTGCTGCAACAGTCGGAATTAGAGTTGACTCCAAACGCAGCCTTTTAACCCTTTAGACGCATCATCTAAACAATTAAACAATTAAACAAAGGAAGGGGGCTCCCTGTATTACCCCATCAGTGCCAACACGACTCAATAACGGGGTGCCAATGAGTTGTCATGGCAGCCGGGGGTCTAACTATGGCCCCCCAGTCTGCCTTCTGTATTATATTTTCCTATTAGGCCCTGCCTAAGGCAGGGGATAATAGTTTGCCTGTTAGTACAACTTGAAATATCCTTTTGAATGAGCCGTCATCCTCATTATCATAATTTTAAAATTGTGATATACACAGGACATATTTTTGGCCTGGCATTTCTTTGATAATTTGTTTATCTCTAGTTGTAATGTACTGTACTAACCTTAATGACTGTTCTCATTTCATCTGCTTCTACACATTAAAATACGATGTCAGGTGAAATGCTAAATAATTAAGTAAACTTGTAATGTAATCTGTCTAACTAAGGCTGTGTTCACATCAGTGTTGTCCTTCCGCTGGGGGTTCCGTCTGAGGTTTCCATCGGATTAACCCATCAACGGAAAGGCAAACCTTGATTTCTGTTTCACTGACCATTGCGCTCAATCGTGACAGAAATATTGCTAAAGGTTTCCATTTGTCAACGTTGTGACAGGGTTCCGTTGTTCTTGACTGAACCAATAGCGCAGTCAAACCCTGTCACAACTGTGACAAACGGAAACCTTTAGCAACGTTTCCCTCACCATTGAGATCAATGGTGAGGGAAACGGTGCTGAGGTTTCAGTTTGCCTTTCCGTTGAGGGGTTAACCAGATGGAAACCTCTGACGGAACCCCTCAACAGCAGGGCAACACTGATGTGAACAGGCCCTAAAACAAGATTTATCCACTTTAAAAAGACCAAAATATACATATCCCCGAATCCAGAATGCATCCATTCATGTACCAGAGAAAAGAGGCGGGCACCACCAAAACAAAATTTTAGTCAAAGTGCAAGTCAACATGTGAGGAAGTAACATATTTGCTTTGACAATAAAAACATGTAGACGAGACTGAACCTCTTCAATCATATTAAAATCTTTACTGTATCAATATATAAGGAAATGAAAAAAACAGACAATTTAAAAACATTTAAAAAAAAAAAAAGCACAAACATGTGCCAAACACAGAGGAGGGAATTTATTAAGATGGGCAATTCATATGCATTTCTTGATCTAAAGAAAGTTGTGTACAATCAGGGCCGGCCTTAGGCTACAGGGTGCCCTGTGCGGAATTGCCCTTTGGTGCCCCCCACTCCATTTATCATTGCTATGCATTGTCGGCATTTGGTGCTTTTGTTTGTGCATTTGTCACGCCGAAAAAAGTGTAAAAAATGCTTGGTTTAAGGGTCCCATTGACATCAATGGTATAAAGCGCCGTTAGTGTATACGACACGTTTTGTTTAAAAATGTGTCGCGTAAAAAATGTAGTGTCAGGTCAATTCTTTGGCACGTAAAACGCGCCGAAAATGCGCCAAACACGCACCTAATTTCTATAGTCAATGGGAGTTCTGATTTAGCGGCAAAAAACTCTATGAATACACCTCAAAAGCGACCTGTAGTTTTAATAGAACTTTACAAAAACATTAGTGTTTTTAAAGGGAATGTGTTGCCAGCAAAACATGTTTTTTTTTTTTTTTTTAGTTAAACAATTAGTGTGTAGGTGATTAAACATTGTTCTATTTTTTTTTATTTTTTTCACGAGTCAGGAAATATTATAAATTGGATTCAATTTATAATATTTCCCAGCACTGGTCACTAGATGGAGCAATTCCCAAAATTGCAGCATTGCATGTGGTAAAGCAACCACATTGCTGTATGCTGCAAAATTGGGAAAAAATCCCTCGCTCTAGTGAGCTCTGAGAATCCCCCCCTCCTTTATCCTGGCTAGTGCCGGGAGAAACGAGGGGTTTGAACGGCCAAACCTCCTACACTGTGTGTCGCCATTTTTTGAGCTAACACACAGTGTAGAAGGTTTACATACACTAGTAAACACACACTGAAACACGAACATACATAGAAATCACTTACCTGCTCCAGTCGCCGCCGCTCCCTCCGGTCCGTGGGCTACGTCTGCTGCCGCTGCTCCATGTGCACAAGTCCGGAAGCCGCGACAGGAAGTAGTAATCTTACTGTCCGGCCGCGACTTCCGGTCCACAGGAAAATGGCGCCGGACGGCGCGCATTTCAAATTGGACTGTGTGGGAGCGGCGCATGCGCCGTTCCCACACACACGGCGTACACCATAGTGGATGGAACGGGCCCCGTTCGCATTCCCTATGGGACTGGAGCTGCCGTATTGCATGTCTGTATGTGTCGTTAATCGACACATACAGAAATGGAAAAAAAAATGGCAGCCCCCATAGGGAAGAAAAAGTGTAAAAATAGAAAAAAGTAACACACAAACACACAAATAAATATAAACGTTTTTAATAAAACCCTAACATAAAACTGATATAAAAAAAAAAAATTTGGTGACACTGTTCCTTTAAGGATATGTGCACGCACAAAATAAAAAACGTCTCAAAATACGGAGCTGTTTTCAAGGGAAAACAGCTTCTGATTTTCAGCCATTTTTTATTCAAAGTCGCGTTTTTCGCTGCGTTTTTAACAGCCATTTTTGGAGCTATTTTTCTAGTGTCTATGAAAAACGGCCCCAAAAACGGCTGAAGAAGTGACATGTAGTTATTTTTCGTGGCCGTATTTTTCCGTGGCCATTTTTTAAAACGGCCGCATAAAAAACGCCCTGTCGGAACAGAATGCCGTTTTCCCAATGGGCAGATGTTTGGAGGCGTTCTGCTTCCGATTTTTCCGCCATTTTTAGCACAGTGTGAACAAGGCCTATGTTTTGGTAAGGCTGTTTTCACATTACCTCCTGCCTGTCCATTTATCATATGCGGCGGAAAAGCTCCAGGCGCATACATTATATGGACACAAAAAACATACAGTATAATTTTCTTTTTTACTGGATGGCACTACATAAAATAGCGCAGTCCCACCTGAACTGAGGCTTTTTTAACCTTCATCCGGTGTATGGGACTGTTTACCATACGTTCTGGGAGCTTTCCCGGCGCATATATTACACGGATGGGCAGGATGTAATGTGAAATTACCTTTAGGCTGAGTTCACACGGGGCGTAAACGCTGCCTAAAAGAACGCAGCGTATCTGCCCTGTGTGCCGTAGGGAATTTGGGGCGAAAAAACACACCAGACTGTGGGGCAGTTTCTCGCCTGGAATGACTGCTGCGAAAAACTGCAGCACATAGACCTCTCATCCCAGGAGACCACTGCAGCGTGTGATTGGCTTCACCAGCGGTCACATGGGATGAAGCGTCATCCCAGGAGGCCGGCCCTCTGACATCATCCAGACCAGCCTCCTGGGATGACGTTTCATCCATGTGACCACCGTTACAGCCTGTGATTGCTGCAGCGGAGGTCACATGAGATGAAGCGTTATCCCAGGAAGATTAAAACACAGATTCCTAGGTAAGTATAAATGTTAGGGATCTGCCAGGTACTTCATCTAGCTATACTCCTGGGATTAATCAATCCACACCTGAGGCCAGACCTGTTCGACTGACACCATCTCCCACCAACCAGGGTGGCAGGCTCAGGAGTGGGAGAGCCTATCGCGGCCTGGTCTCTCGGAGTTAGCTCCGCCCCCTGCCCTTTATTACCTGCCCTGTGCTCTCCCTCAGTGCTTGTAATTCTTTTGGATTCCTGGCCCCACTGCTGCTTGCTCCAGCCTGCTTCTGCCGTGCTTCTGCCTTGCTGCAGTTCTGCTTGACCTGCTTTGCTTGCCCTGGCTTGCTCCTGTCTCCGTGCCCGCTCGGGTGTACTCACTTCGTCCTGGTCCTGACTGTTCGTTCGCCGCCCCGTTTCCTCGTGGCGTTCCGTGGCTACTGCCCCTTCCCTTGCGTGTTCCCTGTTTGTCTTCCAGTGCACTTAGCCAGCGTAGGGACCGCCGCCCAGTTGTACCTCGTCGCCTAGGGCGGGTCGTTGCAAGTAGGCAGGGACAGGGCGGTGGGTAGATTAGGGCTCACTTTCCCTTCACCTCCTTCCTGCCATTACATAATTACAAGCCCTTACCTAGTCTACCCTTTCTCCTACGCTGACGCTATCATGGACCCCCTTGAGACCCTGACCCAGCAGATGCAGGGCCTCTCCCTACAGGTCCAGGCCCTGGCCCAAAGGGTCAATCAGGGTGACGCTGCTTTAGTAGTACCCCTCACCTCACCTCTAGAACCCGACCTCAAGTTACCTGACCGGTTTTCAGGGGACCGTAAGACGTTTCTCTCCTTCCGGGAGAGTTGCAGACTGTATTTCCGCCTAAAGCCCCACTCCTCAGGTTCCGAGAACCAGCGGGTGGGTATCATCATATCCCGACTCCAGGAAGGGCCCCAAGAGTGGGCCTTCTCCTTGGCTCCTGACGCCCCTGAACTTTCCTCTGTTGATCGTTTTTTCTCTGCCCTCGGACTCATTTACGACGAGACTGACAGGACTGCTTTAGCCGAGAGTCAGCTGGTGACCTTACGTCAGGGTAGGAGACCGGTTGAGGAGTACTGTTCTGATTTTAGGAAGTGGTGCGTAGCTTCTCAGTGGAACGATCCGGCCCTAAGGTGCCAGTTTAGGTTAGGATTATCTGACGCCCTGAAGGATCTGCTGGTTAGCTACCCCTCGCCTGACTCCCTTGACCAGGTTATGGCCCTAGCAGTACGACTTGACCGACGTCTCAGGGAACGTCAGCTAGAACGCTTCAGTGTGCTCCCCTCTGACTTTTCTGCGATTCCCCCCGAGGTCCCGTCTCCTCGCCCCTCCACGGAGGACTCGGAGGTACCTATGCAACTCGGGGCCTCCATGTCCCCTCGACAACGTAGGGAGTTTCGCAGAATGAATGGTCTCTGCTTCTACTGTGGGGACGACAAGCATCTACTGAACACCTGTCCCAGGCGCAAGAATAAGAAGCCGGAAAACTTCCGCGCCTAAGTGATCATCGGGGAGGTCACTTGGGCGCACAGGTATTTCCCGTTAATGTGAAACGCAATAAAATTTTGCTTCCCTTTCAGGTCTCGTTTGCTGGCCGGTCTGCCACGGGCAGTGCTTTCGTGGATTCTGGCTCATCTGCTAATATCATGTCTGTGGAATTTGCTATGTCTCTAAAGATGCCTTGTATTGATTTACCTTATCCTATCCCTGTAGTAGGAATCGACTCAACCCCCCTTGCTAATGGTTATTTTACTCAGCATACTCCTGTTTTTGAACTCCTGGTTGGCTCCATGCATTTGGAGCAGTGCTCTGTACTGGTGATGCAGGGATTATCGTCTGATCTGGTTTTAGGCCTTCCCTGGTTGCAGTTGCATAATCCCACATTTGATTGGAATACTGGGGATCTCACCAAATGGGGTAATGAATGTCTTATGTCATGTTTTTCCGTTAACTCTATTTCTCCCCGGGAGGAGGTAAACACGCTTCCTGAGTTTGTTCAGGACTTCGCCGATGTGTTTTCTAAGGAGGCCTCCGAGGTGTTGCCCCCCCATAGAGATTACGATTGCGCTATCGATTTGGTGCCTGGTGCCAAGCTTCCTAAGGGTAGGATATTTAATCTTTCATGTCCTGAACGTGAAGCGATGAGGGTATATATCCAAGAATGCCTGGCCAAGGGTTTCATTCGCCCCTCGACTTCTCCTGTAGGTGCTGGCTTCTTCTTCGTGGGGAAGAAGGATGGTGGTCTTAGGCCGTGCATTGATTATCGTAACCTGAATAAGGTCACCGTAAGGAACCAGTACCCACTTCCTTTGATTCCGGATCTTTTTAATCAGGTTCAGGGAGCCCAGTGGTTTTCTAAGTTCGATCTACGGGGGGCATATAACCTTATCCGCATCAAAGAGGGGGATGAGTGGAAAACTGCGTTCAACACACCCGAGGGTCATTTCGAATACCTGGTCATGCCCTTTGGGTTGTGTAATGCCCCTGCTGTCTTCCAGAATTTTATTAATGAAATCCTGAGAGATTACCTGGGGATATTTCTTGTTGTGTACCTTGATGACATACTGGTGTTTTCCAAGGACTGGTCCTCCCACGTGGAGCATGTCAGGAAGGTGCTCCAGGTCCTTCGGGAGAATAATCTGTTTGCTAAGACTGAAAAATGTGTCTTTGGGGTACAGGAGATACCATTTTTAGGGCAAATCCTCACTCCTCATGAATTCCGCATGGACCCTGCCAAGGTTCAAGCTGTGGCGGAATGGGTCCAACCTGCCTCCCTTAAGGCGTTACAGTGTTTTTTAGGGTTCGCCAACTATTACAGGAGATTTATTGCCAACTTCTCGGTCGTCGCTAAGCCTCTTACGGACCTCACCCGCAAGGGTGCCGATGTCCTCCATTGGCCCCCTGAGGCCGTCCAGGCCTTTGAGACTCTCAAGAAGTGCTTTATCTCGGCCCCCGTGCTGATTCAGCCCAACCAAGAGGAGCCATTTATTGTGGAGGTTGACGCTTCCGAGGTGGGAGTGGGGGCCGTCTTGTCCCAGGGTACCAGCTCCCTCACCCATCTCCGCCCCTGTGCTTACTTCTCTAGGAAGTTTTCGCCCACGGAGAGTAACTATGATATTGGCAACCGCGAACTTCTAGCCATTAAATGGGCTTTTGAGGAGTGGCGGCACTTCCTGGAGGGGGCCAGACACCAGGTAACGGTCCTTACGGATCACAAGAATCTGGTTTTCCTAGAATCGGCCCGGAGGCTTAATCCTAGACAAGCTCGGTGGGCACTATTCTTTACCAGATTTAATTTCTTGGTTACCTATAGGGCTGGGTCGAAGAATATTAAGGCTGACGCTCTGTCACGTAGTTTCATGGCCAATCCTCCTTCCGAGAAGGATCCCGCTTGTATTTTACCCCCTGGTATAATCGTCTCTGCCACGGATTCTGATTTAGCTTCTGATATCGCGGCTGATCAGGGTGCAGCTCCCGGGAACATCCCTGGGGACAAACTGTTTGTTCCCCTGCAATACCGGCTGAGGGTACTCAGGGAAAACCATGACTCCGCTCTATCTGGTCATCCTGGCATCTTGGGCACCAAACACCTCATTACCAGAAACTATTGGTGGCCTGGGTTGCCTAAAGATGTTAGGGCTTACGTCGCCGCTTGTGAGGTTTGCGCTAGGTCCAAAACCCCTAGGTCCCGACCTGCGGGCCTACTACGTTCCTTGCCCATTCCCCAGAGACCTTGGACCCATATCTCCATGGATTTTATCACCGATTTGCCTCCATCTCAGGGCAAGTCGGTGGTGTGGGTGGTAGTCGACCGCTTCAGCAAGATGTGCCACTTTGTGCCCCTTAAGAAGCTACCTAACGCCAAGACGTTAGCTTCTTTGTTTGTGAAACACATCCTGCGTCTCCATGGGGCCCCAGTCAATATCGTTTCTGACAGAGGGGTACAATTTGTTTCCTTATTTTGGAGAGCTTTTTGTAAAAAGTTGGAGATTGATCTGTCCTTCTCCTCCGCCTTCCATCCCGAAACTAATGGCCAAACGGAAAGGACCAACCAATCCCTGGAACAATATTTAAGGTGTTTCATCTCTGACTGTCAATTCGATTGGGTCTCATTCCTTCCCCTTGCTGAATTTTCCCTGAATAACCGGGTCAGTAACTCGTCAGGGGTCTCCCCATTTTTCTGTAATTTCGGGTTTAACCCAAGGTTCTCCTCCGTCTCCCCTGGTTGTTCCAATAATCCTGAGGTAGAGGAGGTTCATCGGGAACTGTGCACTGTCTGGGCCCAGGTTCAGAAGAACCTAGAGGCGTCCCAGAGCGCACAAAAGATTCAGGCGGATAGTAGACGTTCTGCTAACCCCCGGTTTGTCGTCGGGGATTTGGTCTGGTTGTCGTCCAGGAACTTGCGCCTTAAGGTCCCGTCCAGGAAGTTTGCTCCCCGATTCATTGGACCTTATAAGATCATTGAAGTCCTCAACCCTGTATCCTTCCGTCTGGAGCTCCCCCCATCCTTTCGCATACATGACGTCTTCCATGCCTCCCTCCTTAAACGCTGCTCCCCGTCCTGGTCCCCCTCGAGGATACCTCCTGTTCCCGTTCTCACCCCTGAGGGGGTGGAATTCGAGGTGGCCAAGATTATGGACAGTAGGATGGTCCAGGGCTCCCTCCAGTACCTGGTCCATTGGAAAGGATACGGGCCGGAGGAGAGGACTTGGGTACCTGCCCGTGATGTTCACGCTGGGGTATTGATCAGGAGGTTCCACCTCCTCTTCCCCACTAAACCGGGTCCCCTTAGTAAGGGTCCGGTGGCCCCTCATAAAAGGGGGAGTACTGTTAGGGATCTGCCAGGTACTTCATCTAGCTATACTCCTGGGATTAATCAATCCACACCTGAGGCCAGACCTGTTCGACTGACACCATCTCCCACCAACCAGGGTGGCAGGCTCAGGAGTGGGAGAGCCTATCGCGGCCTGGTCTCTCGGAGTTAGCTCCGCCCCCTGCCCTTTATTACCTGCCCTGTGCTCTCCCTCAGTGCTTGTAATTCTTTTGGATTCCTGGCCCCACTGCTGCTTGCTCCAGCCTGCTTCTGCCGTGCTTCTGCCTTGCTGCAGTTCTGCTTGACCTGCTTTGCTTGCCCTGGCTTGCTCCTGTCTCCGTGCCCGCTCGGGTGTACTCACTTCGTCCTGGTCCTGACTGTTCGTTCGCCGCCCCGTTTCCTCGTGGCGTTCCGTGGCTACTGCCCCTTCCCTTGCGTGTTCCCTGTTTGTCTTCCAGTGCACTTAGCCAGCGTAGGGACCGCCGCCCAGTTGTACCTCGTCGCCTAGGGCGGGTCGTTGCAAGTAGGCAGGGACAGGGCGGTGGGTAGATTAGGGCTCACTTTCCCTTCACCTCCTTCCTGCCATTACAATAAAATATTCTTTGTTTTCTGAGTGCCGTTTTTTGCGGCAGGATCTCTGCGAACCCGCCGCAAAAAACACAACAACTGCTATTTGTTGCAAAATTTACCTCCCCATTGAATACAATGGGGAAAACCCGCAACAGATAAGGTGCTTTTACACAAATACAATTGACATGCTGCTGAATAAAACTCTGCATGGCAGGTCCATTTTTTACGCTCAGTATTTACACAGCGTGTGGAGGAGATTGTTTTATCTCATCCACTTTGCTGTTACTGTATTTGCTGCAGATTTTCTGCAACTAATTCCGTTTACGCAACGTGTGAACTGGCCCTTACTCCGTTTACTCAAAGGCTATCTTTTGTATAACAGGAAAAACTATTAAAACAGCTGTCCACGTGGGCAATGTTGGTACTTTTTATTACTTCTTATTTAACTCTCTGTAAAGGCCAGAAAAAAAAAAAGTAAATAGCAAAAAATAACCACCAACCTATTGACGGAAAAATAAAAAAAAGTTATGGCTCTAGGAAGGCGGGTAGTGAAAAATGTATGAAAAAGCAATACATGTCTCAGTCCTGAAAAGGTTAAAATAAGAAAACAGCCCATACTTACCTCTCTCTTCCCAGACGTTCCTGCATTGGGGGCTCCCGTCACCTCTGTTCTCGGTTTGTATACAGAGTGGCTGCAGTGGTAACATCACGTCGACAGTACATCACCGCTGCAGCCTATTACTGGTCTCAGCTGAACACCGCTGAGGCCATGAATAGGATGCAGCTGATGTCACCGATGCAGCTGCTCTGTATACAAACAGTGAACAGAGGTGACGGGAGCCCCCAGCGCAGGAACATTTGGAAGAAGAAAGGTAAGTATAAGTTCCTTTTTATTTTAACTTCTCCTCTACTGCTTCAAAATAATTTCTTTTTAACCCTTTAGCGTAATGTTCACAGGGTCTAAAAAGGCAACAAATGGTAAATGTGCCATATGGAGTAACTGAACAATGTTCCCATCTGCCATTTATTAACATTCGTTCAGTGCCGCCTTGGTGCCCATTTGCCACTTATTTTCCCTTTAGTGTTCTTATGTTCAGTGCCCCCTTGATGCATAGTTGCCATTTACTGCCTCTTTAGCACTCTCTGTCACAGAAGAACAATAAATGGGCAATAAATGGCAAATGGGCATTGAAGGGGCACTGAACAGGACACTAAAGGGGCAATACGTGGCAAATGGGCACCAAGGTGGCACTGAATCCTCTGCCCATTTGCCATT
The DNA here is from genome assembly GCF_050947455.1 of Rhinoderma darwinii. Classification (NCBI taxonomy): domain Eukaryota; kingdom Metazoa; phylum Chordata; class Amphibia; order Anura; family Rhinodermatidae; genus Rhinoderma; species Rhinoderma darwinii. Next base: position 217,867,096 of record NC_134690.1, on the reverse strand, counting down.
TTTAAAACCCCATCAGTGCCCCATACAACCAAAGCCCCACAGTCTGACTAACCTGCTGGGCTTCTTACAGTGCTTTACGTCCACTGATGCTACTGGAACGGAGCCCTCGGGAAATAGCCAGAGCAGGACTGCATGGTAAGATAGTCTCCTCCCTGTCTTGCATCCTGAGTGATGTCATCATGCCTGATCATCACTCAGGACGTAAGACGAGGAGGGGGAGAGGGTGAACGAGGCAACGGTAGTCGCAGCGCGAGGAAGCCAGTAGGCTGGCGCCCCGAGCAGTAGCCACAGAGCAGGAGAAATTCACCCGCTGGCGCCCCCTTACAGCATGGCGGCTGGCACCGTGTGCTACCGCACGTGTCGCACGTAGCTAAGGCTGGCCATGTGTACGATGCGCCTAATCGATTTAGAGTTACACTTTTAATAAATTAGACGCGTCTCCGGCCGCCCCTGTGGCAGTTATCTGGCGCAAATTATAGCACATGGTGGTCCAGCCAACTCTTTCTAAGCACCACCCCCTTTTTTGAAAAGTGGCAGAGGCAGCGGAAAAATAGAAAAGTTGCAACAATTTTTCGCAAAAAGCAAGTTTTTGCAAATTGCCAATTTTCTATGCCAGAAAACTGGCGTAGAATGCTTTATTATTTCCCCCAAGGTCCTAACCCCTAGTTGAGTTAGAATTCATACCAGACATTGAGAAAAACAAGTGCCCAACCATAGAATACTTAGTATCTTCAACATGCAGAATGATGAAAAATTGCACTAATTTGAATAACCACAAACACTACAAGCAAGCAATGCAAAGACAAGAGAATAATATTGAATGAGTAAATAAATCTCTAAAAAAACTAATTAGGTTTATTATAGTGGCATATGGGTTTAATGACCCCCTGACATGGAGACCTATTCCAGGTGTCTTCAGAGGAATATAAGATTTCTCCATTGGTTTTCATAATACACCACGTGGTAGGCTTGAGGGTTGATTACAGAAGTGGTCTGGAAATAGATTGTCCCAACTCCATCAAGCCATGCTGGAACCAATAGTTCGATTGTTGCTCTGCATAGTGGACAGGTGGTTCGTTCTTGCATCCATCTTCTGATGCACACCGTATGAAAACTATGCGAGCATGATAAACTGGAAATATTTTCTCCTCGTGTATAGTCCTCTAAACAAACAGCACAGGATTCAGGCTCCTCAGGGTCCAGGCTCATGGGGGATGGGACCGCATCTGGACTTCCATTGTCACTATCTGGTGGAGTGACATTTTCAGGAATCGGGCTTACAGGTGAATGGCTCCTGCGTTCGCCTCTAATAGGGGAGCGGCTCCTGTAACGATTCGGTCTCCTTCTTGTATGGCGCTGATATATAGGAGTCCTGCTTTCCTGATGGGACAAGCGATATCTTGTCCGATGGGCGATTGGCGAATATGCCCGGAAACGCTCAGATGTTCCGATGTTAGGAGATGGTGGATTCTCTGATGCGTTTCCATCTGAGTCACCATTTACATGCTCGCTCGACATGTTGCACGTTTTGGCAAGGGACCACAAATATTTGTGTCCCTTAAGGACACTGAACTATCAAGTGTCGCTTACAAATAAGTTTTTCAAGACAAAAAACAAAACAAAACAAAATATTTGGATAAGATCCAAAGTAGAGATGCAGTAGAGATGCTTACTAAATCACTTCTCCTTGGCAAGTGGTGTCCAGCACTAGCATTGGAACATTAGATGCATCGTACTTTGTGATGTAACGGAATGTTCCTCACCTGCTGCCCATACATTGCCACACCATCGGGTAATATGGCATATTAACACTACTAATTCCCTATCAAGTACATGGCACAGCTCACAGTAAAAATGATGGTCTAGCTACCCAGTCCTATATGCCCTGGATTGTGTTAGTAGATATGGCTACTGCTATATGCATTAATACTCAGCTGGCAGCCATCTTTATTATCACATCATTTTCTCTAAGTATCATAACGCTCAACTGTCAATGTCACCTCTAATATTTTCTTAACCCCTTAGAGTAAATATCTGTTGTTTCACATCCTGTCATTTTTAGGTCCAATCTTCTGATTAATCTCTTAATATATCTTTATAGTGGTCAAAGCTTAGTTTCTCTGATACAGAACTGCACATCTCCTGTAAAGACAGATGTAAAAGATAACATGCTGGCTACCTGCAGCCGCCACTAGAGGGAGTATGGGACATTACTGCATACTGTCTTATCATCTAGTAGTAACTGCAGGCAGCCAGCATATTGGGCTTCCATATTGTATAAAAAAATAATAGATATATTTTATTTTTTTTAAAATGTAAAAGGAAAAACGG